>NC_056733.1:1804874823-1805032323 GCF_019279795.1 Protopterus annectens | reverse complement strand
GTTTGCTCTAAATTTAACTGTTATGATTGCATGTTTAGTAACCAGACTCTGTAAAAATAATGCACTATGGAGCTAAAAAGGGCTTTGGCCAGAAAGCAGAAGCCATTGAATGAGAAGTGCAGGCCATCCTTTGAGAAGCTGTAGGCCTGTCGACCATCTCTAATCTGGATGATGCATGTATACTGGACCGACCTGCAATGACATCAGTAACAAAGCCATATGATGAAGCCAGGTATACTCTCTTTCTATTTAGGCATCACTCTTCGATGAAGAAAGGATTCCCCACCAGACCAGAGACATACTTGCATCTGACGCATTCACAGAGACATTCAACATATCACTTGGAATGGTTCTAACAGCTGACCACAGCAAATCATTCTCATCCCTATGGATAGCTACTATATCATATTCATAGTGGCCCCATAAGAAGGACAGAATAGCTCTCATGACATCACAGATTCTGACAACTGTTTGCCACCCTGTCCTTGTCTGGTCTCATAAGCATAAAAGTGTGGCTGGCAATGGTATTAACAATTACTTGGACAGTTTTACTTCTACTTATAGATTTTGTGTCAGTGGATGGTTTAGAGTCTACTGCCTAGCAATTCTTTAGTATGCATGAGGATAGTGATATTGTGTTAGTAGATTTCTGCTGAGAATTTATCTTTTGAGTTCTTAGACACTTGGGAAGTAACTTTTTGGCAACTTCAGCATATGCTGATTTGGTATGCTTGTGCTGGGTGTGGGTTGTAATATGTGATGTTCATAGACCATCTTATTAAATGGGAGAGCGGCATCCATCATAGAGATACTTCGCACAGTTAGTATCATAATACTTTTACTTCACACATACAGTATCATAATACTTTTAATTCCCATACATAGTATCATGCTATTTATAGTTCCCATGAATAATATCATAATACTTATAATCTCCATCGATAGTATCATTTATATCAAGTAATGTTTCATTGCCTGTGAGAATTTGGTAATCTCGACTCTGCACAGGAATACCGTCTCATTAGAGAAAATGAAAAGGTGATGTCAAAGCAAGATTCCTTGAAGCAGATGTTATAATATGAATGAAACAGACATCTCACTTTGTGATGCAGTCAGTTACTAATATTGTACTACAGTATGGTCAGGTCATACGAAGAGATGTGCAAAACATTGCTGGCATGAAAGAAATAACAGGAATATATATATATATAAAGCTTACACAAAATTTCAAAAGCAAAGCATATATAGATACTTTATGATATCTGTCAATGTGGAACACATAGACCACTCTTAAAGTAGCCCCCAAAACAAGAGGATAACTCTAGGATAGGGGTCTGTTAGTTCATGCACATAACTATCATTGGCATGCATCCAAAATGCAATATAATTTTAATCAAACAGATCAACAAATGCCTAAAATGCAACATGGAAGAGCAGTACATTGCACCATTGCATTGTCAGGTACTACCATCTGTTGACATAGATATACACGCATACACACACATGTGCATATAAACATACACTATCCTTGACAAACTACAATGTGGCTGAGTGAGAAAAGAGATGATGTGGTAGGACTAATGGGTTTTTCTCTCTATAACAACCGAAGGGGCAAATCTAATTGGAATTCTGCGTATCATGCAGTTTGCCTGTCACGGAAGGACAATAACTATGTTGGTAGCTTTATGGACAGTAGTTATTTCTTTTGTTTACAGTAGCCTGAATTTTTGTTATGTATTGAACATTATCCTTTTTTGTGGAATTGCTTTTCTTTTGGTGCCTCACTTATCGGTTAATGATCCGTTTTGATATTGGGGCATATTATGGGCCTGACCAAGCTGTATCAGCTTTGTGCAACATTTCTTTTACATCCTTTGGTGTGCGACTGTCTATACTCCAGTTTGGCTCAGGCTATTTTTTTGGAATTAGGACAGGACATGGTTATAATTGAAAGCAGTCCTTATTACATCTATATGTTAATGGATTTGAGACTAATTGGAATTTCTCTCCATAATAACTGAATGGCAAATGTTATTACAAATGTGTGGATTGTACAGCTTACCAGTTATGGAGGAACAACAACTAATTTTGTGACTTTAGGGACAACAGCCAGTCCTTTTGTCCATAGCAGCCAGGATACTTGTTATATATATTTACATTTATTTTGGGGCCTTTTTAACTTGGCTTGGAGTATATTCAGTATTGGGCTCTATATTTATATTGGGATTTTTTGAGTATGTATGTGTTTCACACTATCACTATATATGCTAACAAGTCTGTTCCAGTCATTGTTTGTATTTCAGCACTCTAACAAGCTAAAGTCATTGGGTGTACCAGGCAATGCGTCAATTGTTTTTTTTTTGTTTCGCCCAGTCATATAGTGGGCACTAGCAACAACAATTGTTAATAACTGGGGCTATAGTGTCTTCTTAATAGGTTGGGTTTATAGCTATTCATCTCTTTTTCAATATTTTACCATTTTGATGGTCTCAGCACTGTTGGATGTAATTGCGTTTTCTACAGGGGCTGATATTGGCCATTTAAGCAATACATTTTATTTTGATATTTTTTTTCATGGAATTGGACTCAGCACTCTAGACTGTATATTGGTTAACAAGGTTGATCTTACAATCAGATATTTTTATATTTGTTTATTAATATGGACTCAGCACTGTTGAATTTAATATAGTTCTTTCTTTACAGGGGCTGATATTGTCCATATGTTGGAATTATCTGGATTTGACAGTTGGTGTTGACTCAACACTACAGACTGTTTCACAGGGGCTGATATTGTCCAATTCCTTTTTGGGTTGTAGTTGTGATATACCCAAATTTTGTGCGGTCTATTGTAGGCCTTGCATGTGTTTATCTGAAGGTTCTGGCGTTTGGCTCAACCATTTTGAAACATACTGATAACAATTGATTGGTTGCTGTGTTTTTGCCCACTATTTTGATTGTGGCTTATCATCGTTATTGGATTAATATCTGATTTATTATTATTATTGCTGCATTGTTCTGGTTATCAAATAGGATAATTCCATTGTAATTTTGGGTTATTGATTTTGCTTGATTTAGAAGGTTGTGGTTGATTTTTTCCAATGGAGATATCTAACATATTACGGGGGCTCACCTCCGATCATGATGATTTAGCCATTTTTGGGCTGGGAACAACTAATCAATCTGGGAATGGAACAATGTTACTATCTATGGAGGGTAGTTGTGAAACACTATTTTTAAAGCTCAATAAGAATATGAGGTTACTTCGAAGAAATTTCTGGCATTACAAGCTTTTTAAAGCATATATTACTAAGGGTATCACACCCAGGGGCCTAAGAGTTCGTACGCAGCTTCTGGTTAATAATCCAGATGATACACTTATGAAACAATGGGTGGAAGCCCAACACAATTGACAATGATATTGAGGATATTACTAAGATGTGTGAGAGTGTTAGGGTTTTTGAGGGTCAGCCCATATATAATTATTGTCTTAAAAAACTCAGTCAGGACCTAATGGGTCTTGAAGAACAATTGAAGGACAGAAAGGAAAAGAAATTCCTTCATGATTTGGTGGATTATGATGGGGGGATCCCTTTACTAAAGAAAGGGATAAACATGTTCGTTTCGCACAACCCCTCAGAAATACCTCTAAGAGAAGACACCCCAGGTCTATACTCAAGAAAGTATCAACGTCCAGTGTTGACACCTCGGGGGAAGATTCATCTTTGGGTTTTGAGACTGATATATCCGGCCCCACAGGTTCCCCAGGATTAAAGAGAAGCAATTCTAGTACCCCTTTAGATCTAAACAAATGAGGGGGGCAGAAAACACAGACCAGGTAGACAATATGGAGGGGCTGTTAAAGATGTTTGTACGGAAATAGTAAATCAAAATGTTTTCAATATTTCATCTTGTTCCCTCTCTCCTATGGAGATTGGTATTTTGAATAAAGGATTGTCTTTTATACCTGTTTTTTTTTTTTTTTTTGTGTGTGTCGGAAGACAGTTTTGTAAATTAAGTTATAGCATTTTGTAGAAATCTTAATTTAAAGTTATTCTTTCAGCGAAGAGACACTCTGGATGCTTGGGAGGAGTTCAGATATCATAGGTCTACATTTATGCCACCAATGCATCACAATGTCCTTATGTTTCAAAACTCTATCCTTAAGGACTTGCATTTTTACTCCAGGGAAAGTAGGGCTAGATCTAGTAATATCCTGATATGGAAGCAATTCTAAAATTAGCCAATAACCATCAATTGGTTATACTGATGGCAGATAAGGGGGGGGCTGTGGTAGTCCAGGATTGGGCACAATATGACACCCAAAGTGACCAGGCAGCTCTCGGATGGTCGATATTATTTGTATTTAACACTCAACCCCACCCCCCTCTTCAGAAAACAAATTGATGAGTTCTTATCTCTAGCCAAGGAGGAGGATATCATTACAGATACCATTATGCATCACCTGATGTTATCTGATCCCAGCAATCAATATATTTATTTTCTTCCCAAAATTCACAAAGACCCTCAAAATCCCCCTGGCAGACTGATTGTTTCAGGGAGGGGTTCTTTAACAGAACCACTGTCCCAATTTCTAACCAAATATCTCAAACCACTTCTTAAATGGGTACAGGCCCGGTTACAGGACACCACAGAAATTTTCCCTGTTATCTCTGAAATGCAGCTCGAGCTGGGTTGGTTATTTTGTACCTTGAATGTTACAGCATTATACAGCAAAATTCCTCATTGGGCTGGGATTGATGCCTTAGAATATTGGCTGTACAAATCTGAGTTATACCAACCCGGATTCAATGCATTTCTCATTTGTCTTGCCGAGCACGTACTCACGAAGAATGTTTTTTCTATCATGGTAAATGCTGCCTCCAGATTCAAGGTACAGCTATAGATGCTTCATTTGCCCCAATCTATGCTGACCTATTTATGACCTACATTGAGGAGCAAATAATTTATGACAGCTCACATAATTTGTTTCTGGAGGAGATTGACATTTGGAAAAGGTATTTGGATGACTGCTGGATTGTATGGAGATCGGACGTGGATTATTTACGGGACCTTGTTAGTTATCTGAATGATAACAAGTGGAAGATACATTTTATGGTAAACTATGATATGGATCGGTTCACTTTTTTGGATATTTTGGTGACCAGACGTCCTGATAACTCACTAATTTCTGAGGTTTACCGCAAGTTCCTTGAATACAATTCCCTTCTCCATGCCACCAGCTATCATCCTCCACATATCTGTAAAAACATTCCCAAGTCTCAATTTTTGAGAGTCAAATGCATATGCTCAAACAATAGCACATATCAGCATTTCAGAGATGACCTCACAATTAGATTCAGGAACAGAGGTTATAAGCTGGGAGACGTCCTTCAGGCCAAGAACAGGGTGGATACAATTGACAAGGAAAGCCTTCTTCAATATAAAAATAAGGACAATTGACAGAGAAAGCCTTTTTCAATATAAAAATAAGGTTCTTGATGAGGAATCCATTATACGTTTCGTTACCACATTTGGTAGGAATACTGGAGCACTAATGGACAGTGTCCAACGTCATTGGAAGATCCTGTTGGCAGACACCAAACTCTCTCAACTGTTGGAGAATAGATGTCACTTTTCCTTTAGGAAGGGCAGGAATTTGGCTTCTTATTTTAATCATTACAAGCATGGGCCTAGTTATAGGAAAGATTTTTTCAAACCACAATTTTGGGGGATCCAGTCGTAGGGTGCTTTCCTTGTGGAGATTGCATTTACTGTCCAAGGGTCATGAAGACTAAGTGCTTTAGTAATAAAAACACTAGCCAGGTTTATAACATTTTCTTTGCCAATTGCCAAACAGATTGGGTGATTTACTTAGCTACCTGTAATTGTTCAGCGTTCTACATTGGGCAAACATCGCAGCCGGTCAAATTTAGGATATCTGAGCACTTTTGTGATATAAAACACCAAAAAATTACTAATGCCCTTTATAAACACACTGCAGTACATACAAATGCTTTCTTTAATTTTATAATTATTGATTGAATTTTGGGCATTAGATCCAACAAGACAGGCTGGCATGAGATGCTGAATAAAAAAAGAGAAAAAATGGATCATTAAGCTGGGGTGTTTGTTTGCTCCTGGACTAAATGAGCACCTTTAAACAGTCACATGAGTATGCTGTCTTTTATTATTGACTATATAAGGAGTTGGTTTATTCATGTTCTATACACTGATGAAGGCTATGTGATTTACTAAGCCAAAACCGGTCTGTTTCTTTCTCCTACATTACTATGTGCTTTTAGTACATAACATTAAATATTGGTTTCTTGCCACATTTTGCTGGTCTATTTTTTGTTCTGTAAAGTTTAATATGCCATATCATGTCTGGGTTTATTTTAGGTTTATTTTTCAATTTGTTTGTAATTATGTAACCCTTAACCCTTCTGAGATAAGGAAGTGCTTTTTAATGTTGATAATCTTATTTTTTGAAATTTCAAAAGGAATAAAGGAAAATAGCATTGTTTTGGGAGTTAATGTTCTGACATTGTCATCTAATTCTAGTCTGTATAATCACATTCAGTAAAGATGTTAATCATTTGCAGAAAGAACTGTCTTATGAAAAGCATGTGCTATTTTACCTTTGTTGCTTATTAATAAGGAAAAAAATAGTGGCTACAAATTTCTAATAGATTGTTCAAGAATTTGGTATTGCATCAAAATGTATTAGACTTGTTTGATTGTATGGCATGTGAGCCTGTAAGTATTTTGATTAGAGATAAAACAGTATAAAACTGTATAAATTATCTGAAGAGATAAAGAATATTAATGGGAAAAAAAATCAGGTGATTCATTACTTCCCATACATAAAAATGAATTAGTCTTCATTAAGCTAGATAATTAGTTTAATCTATTTTAACTAGAGAAAAAGCAAAACTAAAGAGAGATACACAACAAGCTGAAGAGACCTGGATTACAAAGGATGTGCTGTTATCCATAACCAGGGTTACAACAACAAAGTTGTAAAACCAATAATAAAGACCACAGTGGAAATGAGAGACAAAAGGTGATTAGGGCCACAAGTCAGAGTATTAGGAAGTGGTGTGGCACTAAAAGATGGGTGTTTTATAACTTAACTCCTGAGGAAAGAGAGTTGATCTTACTTCTGCATGACAACAAAGATGTCTGTATAATGAAACTCAATGGGGGGGGGGGGTCGTTTTGATTGACAAACATCTATATTCATCTAAAATGATAGAAAATCTTAACAATGAGGATTTCTTTTCTGATGTCTCTCACAATGAAATCAACATTGCTTATCATAACATTGATTTAAACATTGAAGATTTAGTTATGACACATGGTTTGAATAATTAAACTCTACAATCATCTTACGGTCAAGAATTCCAGGATGCCAGCAATTTTTGGGATCACAAAGATTCATAAATCAGTTACCAAACCCCTTAAGACCTATAGTTGCTTCTGTGGGCTCTAAGACTGAGCCATTTGCTAAACTGGTTGACTCAAGCCTCAAGCACTTCTATGAACACAAGACATTTGCTGAAAGATTCTTGGAATTATTTTGGAAAATGTGACTGACCTATCTTTTTTAAGCAATGATTGGTTTGCAACAATTGAAATTAAAGACTTTTTTCTGTTATTCCCCATGAACAAGGTATGGAATGGTCCCTGGAAGCCATGGTCTGTGGAACCAATTTGGGGAGTGATAATATCTGTTTGGTTTATCAATGTATGGAAAATGTGCTTGCAAATAATTTTGTCTGTTTTGAGGGTGAATATCATAGACAACACAAAGAGGTCACCATGGGTGCAGCATCAGTACCCAGTTTTGCCAATATGGTGGTGTGGAACTGGAAAATAAAGATTGTTTTTAAGTCTCCATTTTTTTGAGGTGGTTAGCTACATGAGAAAACTGGATGACATCTTCATTTTGTGGAAAAGAAGCCATGCTGACGGTGAAGAATTTGTGAGTGCTGTTAATCAATCTACTGAATGTTACAGTTCACTTCTGAGATCCATGAGGATTCAATTAATTTTTGGATATTTGTATATACAAAAATAAGGAGATGAGCAGATATTATTACTGCTCAATATCTGAATTGTTTGGCTTCTGCTACATACCTACAATCAACTGCATTACTAGCTGAATTAAGTACAAACTTGCAGTGTTAAAGACTGTACTGCATTTTATTTTTCTATTTAATTGTTTCATTGAATATTGTGGTCTGTGTCTCTCTGTAGTAATTTATTTTTCTATTTAATTGTTTCATAGAATACTGTGGTCTCTCTCTTTCTCTCTCTCTCTGTGTCTCTGTAGTTAGTGGGGGCTATTGTGTTTCACTTCATTGATATTCAGTGTTAAACTCTTAGCCTAGGGAGTTTCTCTGTATTTATAAATGTTAGTCACATATCTTTGAATTTATTACTGCTCAATATCTGAGTTGTTTGGCTTCTGCTACATACCTAAAATCAACTGCATTACTAGCTGAGTTAAGTACAAACTTGCAGTGTTAAAGACTGTACTGCATTTTATTTTTCTGTCTATTTAATTGTTTCATTGAATATTGTGGTCTGTGCCTCTCTGTAGTTATTTATTTTCCTATTTAATCGTTTCATAGAATACTGTGGTCTCTCTCTCTCTCTCTTTCTCATTGTGTTTTACTTCATTGATATTCAGTGTTAAACACTTAGTCTAGAGTGTTTCTCTGTATTTATAAGTGTTAGTCACATATCTTTGAATTTATTACTACTCAATATCTGAGTTGTTTGGCTTCTGCTACATACCTAAAATCAACTGCTTTACTAGCTTTGTTAAGTAAAAACTTGTAGTGTTAAAGATTGTACTGCATTTTATTTTTCTGTCTAATTGTTTCATTGAATATTGTGGTCTGTGTCTCTCTGTAGTTATTTATTTTTCTATTTAATTGTTTCATAGAATACTGTGCTCTCTCTCTCTCACTCTCTCTGCAGTTAGTTTCACACCCTCCCTCCCTGTTCTTGTTCTGGTATTAATCTTGGTGGCTTTGGAATTGCCTGCCCCTGCTGTAAATTTGTGTTTGAACACTCCTCCTGGGTCTATCTCATTTGCTCACTCAACTGAGTACAGTGAGATCATATTTTGACTTCAGACACTCCTACCAGCCCCATCTGCCCATCTGTTCTGCTCTATCCCAGCTCTATTCCAGTTTAGTGTCATTAGCTCATTCTACCTAATACAGAGAGAACATTTGTGAAGGGCAAGCCACTTAGGTCCTTAATTTTGAATCATCTTCTGTTTCTCCATTCTGCATTTCCACTTTACAAAAAAAACATTCTAAGCTTGCTTCCTGCCTTTCCTGTAACTAATATAGTCCAGATACAGATTTGCTGTAACCAGGACTGTTTGTAAGCTTCTGAGCCCCCAAAGCCTTTCTGTGTTGGAGGGAAGCCTTCTAGCTTATCAGTGGGAGTGGTAAGCACTAGGTAGCCTATCTACCACAAGAGTGGTGTATGGCTCAGAAATTGTAGTTTATTGGCCGTTTGGGCGGTTTTTCCATCTCTTTCAACTTTCTGGTTTAAAAGCCCACGTTTGTGCTTGTTTCCCACCTTTCCAGTAACTAGTCTAGTCCAGATACAGATTTGCTTTATCCAGGACTGTTTGTAAGCTTTTGAGCACCCCAAGCCTTTCTGTGCTGGAAGGAAGCATTCTAGTTTATCACTGGGAGTGGTAAGCACTGGGTAGCCTATCTACCACAAGATCCAGGTAGAGATTCTTAGTTTTAGTACTTGAATTTGCTTATTCGTGCTCAGCACTTGTTCAGAACTTGTTGTTAGCAATAAATCAGCTACAAATTACTACAGCACTCAACCGTCCTCTTTACCTAGAAGAAAACAATTTTTGTACTTACTTTCCTCGTTTAGAGAAAAACAGCTCTTGTACTCACTTTCCTCACTTGTCTAGAGGAAAGCAGTTTTTATTCAGACATGTCCAAGGGTCATCTCCCAGTGTTCTCTCCTGTCTATCTGATGAATCTGGGCATCTTGGGGCAATGTAGCAATTGCCTCATGTACACAGACAACCCTCTCCTCCTAACATCCAACATCACAACCTGTGAGAGATGCACTTATCTAGTCAAACTGGAGGTAAAGCTCTCTCCAACAAAGACTGAACTTGACAGTCAAGAGGAGAAGGTAAACACTTGCACCATACCACACTCATCACAAAGTTCCACTAAACCTACACCACCAAAATCCACACATAGAAACACAAAAACATTCACGGAGGCTCTCAATAATAATCTGCTCAAGCAATAGAGACCTCCAAAGCAGAAACGCAAGCAACCTCCACCCCCCCAACACAACCCATATGACACATAGCCCACAGACTCAGTGTGCTAATAAACCACAGCCCATAAGGCAAAACAATGTACCTAACACACTAGTCATAGGTGACTCTATAGTGAGGCACACTGATGTTCCACTCCCCAGGCTAAACAAGGAGAAGGTTACTGTCAGCTGCCTTTTGGGTGCCAGGATCTGCCACATAACCCATGCACTCGGGTCACTCCACAAGTACAAATATGACTCTGTTATTGTCCATGTTGGTGTGAATGATCATAGATGTACCTCACTGGACTATATGAAAAGAGACATGGAAGAGCTCTCCGATCTTGTAGCTTAGGCAGGTATGACCCTAATCCTGAGTAGCATCCTGCCATCGCCCAGAATGATACCACAGTATAAGGACAAAATAATTTACTTCAACAATTGGCTAAGCTTCTGGTGTCATTCTAAGGGGATCCAGTATCTGTCTGCCTGGGACGACATGGTCGACAGACCACAATGCTTTGCCAGAGATGGCCTGCACCTGTCACCCCTGGGATTCCGGATACTGGCTAAAGCTCTTGCCGCCCCTATAGTACCTTTTTTAGGCAAGGTTCAAATGACAAATTCACCACCGTAACAGGAACAGGCAAGCAAAAACTGAGGGTAATGCTACTCAATGCTAGAAGTCTAAATCTCAAAATGCACTCACTCTTGGCACTCCTTAAAATGGAGAACATCAATATCTGTGCAGTGACTGAAACCTGGTTCAAGGTTCTAGAGAACAAACCTGCATTACCAGACTATAACTCATACCTCACTTTTTGGCTATCTAACCTGGACCAAAACACCAAAGGCAGAGGTGTGTCCATATTAATTAAGGATATCCACACCTCCAGGCTAGTTGCACAGCATAATGCATCCGAGGTTATCAAAGTGCAAATAACTCTGGGCAAAACAGGAATCCAAATAGTAGCTTGCTACAGATCCCTCACCATGCCCCAGGATTCCCACTCTTCTTTTCTTGATATACTGGAAAATATTAGGGTTCAAACAAACACCCTAATAATGTGCGATTTCAACTACCCTACCATTAACTGGGAAAACTACTCATGTACCAACTCCTTCACCCAACGCTTTCTAAAATTCATAAATTCCAGTGCCCTGGATCAACTTATCCACACCCCCACCAGGGGCAACATTATCCTAGACTTAGTCATTACCAACATGAGTAACCAGTGTTCCAACCTGAAGTCAACCCCTCGTTGGTCAGCTCCGACCATAAGCAAATCACCCTATATATCCGCATCCCACCCCCACCAACCATTAAGGAAACCAGAGTAAAACATTTCTCCAATTCATGCTTCTTAAGACAGAAGTGGTGAACTTCATGACACCCATGCAGATGGACAATACAGTTATGACTGCTGAATCCTACACAAATGCAGTCTATAAGCACTTACATGAGTGCATGGATCGTGCTATCCCAAACAGAACCAAGATGCTATCCTCCAAAAAAGGAAGCCAATCTGGTGATCCCCTGCCATAAACAAACTCTACAACAGAAGGAAGAAACTGTTGCAAAAGAGAGTAAAATCCCTTGAGTGGAGGAGATTCCTGGTCAGCCTCAGTAAGGAGCTGAGATCCCTTATAAGATCCTCCAAAGCAAGCTACGAAAATAAAATCACCACTGATTCTTAGGGCAAACACAAAGCATTCTATAGCTATGTCAAGAATCTCAATGGCAACACCCAGATCTGCTCCGAGTTACAGCACAACGGCATGAAAATTACAGAGCCAACTGATATTGCCAACATCCTGGCAGATAGGTTCAGTGCTAACTTTACCCCCCTCTCACCCCCTAAAGGGCCCATATCAATACAGGAAGAATGCAGAGTCCCTGTAATCACATCTATGCAGGTAAAAGCTGCACTCTCTAAAAACAAAAACACAGCATCCATGGGACCGGACAACATCCCAGGTTGTGTTTTACATGAACTTCAGAACGAACTGGCTCCATACCTAAGCACCATGTTCAGTCATAGTCTCACGTCAGGCTTTGTGCCCACTGAATGGTGCACAGCAACAGTTATCCCACTCCACAAAGGGGGAGCCACCACTGATCTTGGGAACTATTGCCCTATTAGCTTGATAAGCCTGGTCTGCAAGGCCATGGGACATATCATCATGGAACTCATAAACAAAGACATTAGTAACCTCTAAACTCTGGAGCCCACCTAGTTCGGGTTTGTGAAAGGCAGATTATGCCTTCTGTACCTGATCGACTTCTGTGAGGCAGTCACCAAAGTCGTAGATGAGGGTAAGGTGGTTCACATAGCCTATCCTGACCTCGCCAAGGCTTTCGACACCATCCCCCATTCTGGAATTATAGCTAAACTCACTAAACAAGGTTTAAATCCCTACATCATAAGATAGGTTGCCAAATGGCTCACTGACAGAACCCACACTGTAAAAGTTGCAGACTCCAAATCTGACTTCAAACCAGTGAGAAGTGGAGTACCACAGGGTTCAGTCCTGGGACCTCTCCTGTATGGTATCTACTTCTCTGAAGTACAGGCTAACACAGAAGGCCTCTGGCTAATGAAGTTTGCAGATGACTGCAAACTAGGAGCCATAGTCGAGTCCCCAAATGATGTGGACATCCTACAGAAGGGCCTCACTAAGACAGATGCCTGGTGTCAGAGGCATGGCCTCAAGCTCAATGCCAAAAGTGCATTGTCATCCCCTTTGGTAAAAACTCTGTACCCATGAACTACCACATAAACTTCAGTCTACTTAACACCATATGTGTGATAAGAGACCTTGGGACCCAGGTGGACAGTAGTCGCTCCTTTGATAATCACATCACCACAGTAGTCAGGAAATCCTTTTATGTGGCACACCGCATCACAAAAGGGTTCTCATCCAACAGAAAAGAGGTCATTTTTCTCTTCTACTCAGCACTCATTAGACCCATTATAGAGTACAACGCCTCTTTTGGAATGTACCTCACAAGACATCTGCAGCAGCTAGAAGGGCCACAGAAGTACCTCACAAAGCGGATTACTGGCCTCAAACAGATGCCCTACACTAACCGTCTCAAAAAACTCCAACTTTTCTCTGTAGCATATCGCCTACTCCGAGGTGATCTCTGCCCACCATATAAAGATATGTTAAATCCAGAGCTATTGGACATGCTACACCTAAAAAATCCCAATCCCTCCAAGCTACACGCTCTAGGGACCTAAACCTTGTCACCACAATAAAGAGGACATGCTGGAGGGATAGATTCCTGTCCCAGAGACTTCTTATACTCTGGAACAAGCTACCCATCTATGTCAAGCAAAGTTCCTCATTAGCACTCTTCAAGAAAAATCTTGATGAGTGGATGGGAAATAGGAAATACACCCCGGGGATCACTTCTGTGGCTCCGCTCGACAGGGGCACAGGAAATTAACTTTCTCGGGTGGCATAAGCCACGGAACCTTGTTGGCTAGGCTTACTTTGGCCCTTGGGCCGATAGCCTAGTACCTACCTAAGAACCTATGAACCTATGAGTCTAACATTTATAGAAAACTGACTTTTTCTAATACTTATCTACATTTTGACAGTAAGCATCCATGATGGCAGAAGAAGAATTTAGTTAAGGGGCAGCTGATTCGTCTTAGTAGACTTGTCAAATATCAAATAAAACAAAATATCAAGCTGTACAGCACAGGACATACATTTTACTAATATAGAGAGTAAGTTTTTGCGATATTACACTGCTTCTTCAGACTACAAAAATGCCTAACACACTCATATTTAAGCTACTACAATGATCAAGTCAGCAGCTTACTCCAATCAACAATGAACATTCTTAAAGACACATGTATATACCTTCTCTCAGACTGTCATAACACTTATACAAAAATACTAAAAAACACACATAAACATAAAATTTTAAAAATATAAATATTAACAGTAATATTTAATGTGGTAATTTGCATGCCCATAAAAAATGTTTCAGAGTCACAGCATCATTAATACTAGGCAGTCTAAACGCTTTAAAATGAATAATCCATTTCTGTCCTGCTGCCTCAGTTTTATTTTTAAAGTCACCACCTCTGATGCTCTCTAATAAAATCTCTAAAACGAAAAATTTAAATGTATGTTGCAAACCCTCAGCCATCACATGCTTCACTAGAGCATTACTCTCTTTGGAATTTCTTATGCCCCTTAAATGTTCCATAATACACTGTCTCAGTGAATGATTAGCCTTCCCAATATAGAAAACTGGGAAGTAACTACAATAACTTAAATTGTTCTACAATTGGCATAGAAGTCATATTCAAGAGACACTCTTATACCTGTATGTGTATACTTATACCCTGTGTGAATGTGTTTACATGCCGCACAACTTCTGCACAGATAGGTGTCGTGCCTCTGTGAGTCAGCTATAAGCTTATGGCCTAAGGATTTGTAGCACAGCTGTCTTTTAAGAGACATATTGTTCTTAAAAGAAAAATAGGATATATCACCTAATATTCCCTTAAGTTCATCAGAGGCCTGTAATATATGCCAGTTGTTCTTAATAATCTGACAATAAGTATTAATATCACTAGAAAATGTTAGTAGAACCCTAATCCTGTTATCCAAATGGGCAGAAGCATCATTAGTAGCAGCATAGTTGTTCCCTGAAAAATAAGGTTTACCTTTAGTGTCTCTCTCTGTCAGACACTGTTGAACACAAGCATCTATCTCCTTCTCAGAATAACCTCTGGCCAAAAAATTACCTTTTAAAGTTCCTAAGGCTGACATCAAGTGTTCATCATCATTATACAGTCTCATCATCCTCATTGTCTGACCTCTAATAACATTTCTAGGCACATGTCTTGGGTGCATACTATTTTTGTGTTTGAGATTATTCTTCCTACTAGGTTTCCTTAACAGGTCAGTTTTAAATGACCCTAAGTTAGACCCACTAATACTCACATTTAGATAGCTTATCTCATCCTTTGAATGCTGACATGTAAACTTTAAAAAATAGTTGTAGTATGCAAGTATCTAACAAAAGCATTCAAAAGTTCACTAGATCTGCCCCCATAATAGAAAAATATCATCCACAAAATGGGTATACCAAATAATCTGTCCATAGTAATCATTGTTATTCAAAACATACACTTCTGCCCATAGCCACACCAAACCTCTGAAGACAGAATTCATCCCTAAAAACAAAAATATTGTTTTCCATTGTAATCTCTAACAGTGTACATACTAACTCAACCTTCTTATTAGAAAAATTCTGTTTAGTGACCAAAATTTCTCTAAAACTGGCAATACTCCATATATTAGGAATCACTGTAAACAGTGATTCAATGTCCATTGTTACAAAGCTGTAGTCTCTATCAATATTGGAAACAACAGCATACAACTGATTCAGAAAAGGTTTTCTATCTTTCAGCACATTACTAACAGTATCTAAAACAGGATGCAATTTTTTTCCACATATATAGATAAGGGTTCTGTCGCCCAAACAATACTCGAGACGATCGGTCTCATAGATGGACTAACCATGTTTTTATGTATTTTAAGTAGCCCGTATAATATCGGGACTGTAGGAAATTCCACATTAAAATATTTAAACAAGTCTTCTGTGATTAGCCTGTCATAAACATATCAAAAACTAAAAACTATACACTTTCCATCACACCCTGTAAGTAGCTACTAGAAATGCTTAAATATATAGTAGTGTCACTTAAATGTTCAAATATTTGTTGATAATAAAATTCTTTGCCCATGACTACAATCCTTCCACCTTTATCTGCTGTCCATATTTCTGTACAAGTCATTGTCTTAAGTTCATTTAAAGCCTCAAACTCAGATTTACTCAAATTATAAAAAGATGCAGTATGGCCTCCATCATATGCATTTCATATCTGTTTATCACAGACCAGCAAAAACGTATCAACAGTAGGGTGGTGTTTAGGCACACATACGCTGGGTTTCTAAATTCTCTTACAGAGATAGTGGGGGGTCAGAAGAATCATCTTTAATGTGAAATTGCTACAAAATAATATTAAGTCAGTTAAAACGTCAATGTTATCTGATCTCCTTGCTGGAACAAAGGATAATCCTTTGTTCAACAAAGAAATCTGTGCAGATGTTAAAGCAAGAGAAGATAAGATCAAAACAAAACTATTTGCATTTTGTCCCTGGCTTGCATACTCATACATCTCCTTCATGTTCTGAAGGCACTAAACACACCCTTTCCTGGTTCTGCTCCTCAATCGCTCTTTGATTTTTATTGGAAATGGCACCTTGAAGGAAAAAAGGAGCTGGATTAACTAAGGAGGCTGTATTTACAGCTATATTTACTGCTTCTGTTGTTGAAGAAGTCAAAGCGGCTGCCATTTTCATTCCTGATACTCCTGCATTCTCATCAGGCATTGCTACAGGTATTGATGAAACCTGGTGCCATTTCTAAGGCAACAGATAGTTCTGTTGTCACTACAGGAGCTGCTTCTACTTCATTAGTTGTTATATGAACCCCTTGCTCTCTGAACCAAGAAAAAACGGCACCAGTTTTAAAATCATTCAGGTCTCTTAAAACTTTTTCAGTTTTTATTGCACATAGCCTCCTTTCATAGTTCACAATAGCATCATGTAGAATATCCAACCGAACGCCAATCACCTCTATTGGAAAACTGATACAAATAGTCACTTGCAGGTCCCTGATTTCAGTCAGCAACTCCTTTTCTTGTGGTAGAAAAAAATCAATTAATAATTTCATATAGTCCATACATAACTTCAAATTAAGTGCCTGCCATTGTTGTAAAACTTCCAGGTAGGTGTTCCCACAGGTGGGCATATTCAAAACTCTCAGCCCCCTGAGAACTACCTTGTGATGCAGTGCAGCTTCAAGGTGAAACCTCTGCTATTGAAACCATTTAAAGTTGTACAATTTGTTCTCCAGTTCCCTCACTTGTGTATTGAAGGAATTCTGCATATCTTCATTTACGGTACCATTAGCATCTCCTTCCCCATTACTGAATCAAAGAGAGGAATAGAAGCATTGCATAAAATCCAGTTCAAACAATCAAGCCGTGATGTTGTAGACCTGTTAACTGGATTGTAATTCAGCTCTACATTCCATCCTTCTGCCATACTCCAGAAAAAAGCCAGAACCGAGTATCACAAGAAGAAACAAAGCAGAGTATGAGGACAAAGGCTCGATATCAGTAAAAATCCAAAGATTAAAATAAAACAAGATATTGAGCCGTACAGCACAGGACACAAATTGTATTAATATAGAGAGTAAGCGCTTTCATGATATTACAACGCATCCTCAGACTACAGAAATGCCTAACACACTCAGATTTAAGCTACCCATCAAGTCAGCAGCTTACTTCAATTAACAATTAACGTTCTTAAGGAGACGTGTATATACCTTCTCTCAGACTGTCATAACACTCATACAAAAATACTAAAAAACATGCATAAACATAAAATTAAAAAAATCTAAAATCAACAGTAAGTTTTAATGTGGTAATTTGCTTGCACGTAAAAAAGGCTTCAAAGTCACAGCATCATTAATACCATATTATCCATTTCTGTTCTGCTGCTCACTTTTATTTTTAAAGTCAGCACCCCTGATGCTGTCTAATAAAATCTCTAAAATGAAAAATTTAAATGTATGTTGTGAACCCTCAGCCATCACATGTTTCTCTAGAGCATTACTGTTTTTGGAATTTCTTATGTCCCTTAAATGTTCCATAATACGCTCTCAGTGAATGATTAGTCTTCCCAATATAGATGACTGAGCAGTAACTACAATAACTTAAATATATTATATTTCTCGTTCTACAATCGGCATAGAAGTCACATTGAATAGACACTTCTACACCTGTATGAGTATAATTACACCCTGTGCGAATGTATTCGCGTGCTGCACATCTGCAGACATATTCAGGGAACATCTATGCTGCTACTAGTGATGTTTGTCCCCATTTGGATAACAGGATCAAGGTTCCACTAACATTTTTTAGTGATGTTAATACTTACTGTCAGATTATTAAGAACAATTGGCATATATTACAGGCCTCTGATGAACTTAAGGGAATAGTAGGTGATAGACCCTATTTTTCTTTTAAGAACAATATGTCTCTTAAAAGACAGCTGTGCTACAAACTTTCAGACCATAAGCTTATAGCTGACTCACAGAGGCACGGCATATAACTGTGCAGAATTTGAGTGGCTTGCAAATACATTCACACAGGGTATACAAGTATTGGAGTGTCTATTGAATGTGACTCCTATGCCGACTGTAGAACGAGAAATGTACTATATTTAAATTATTGTAGTTACTGCCCTGTCTTCTATATTGGGAAGACTGATTGTCCACTGAGAGAGCATATTATGGAGCATTTAGGGGCATAAGAAATTCCAAAAAGAGCATTGCTCTAGTGAAACATGTAATGGCTGAGGTTTCATGAAATATATATTTAATTTTTCATTTTAAAGATTTTATTAGAGAGCATAAGGGGTGGTGACTTTAAAAATAAAACTGAGGCAGCAGAACAGAAATGGATTATTCATTTTAAAGCCTATAGACTGCCTGGTATTAATGATGCTGTGACTTTGAAGCCTTTTTTATTTGCATGCAAATGACCACATTAAAACTTACTGTTAATATTTGTATTTTTTAAATTTTATGTTTATGCATGTTTTCTAGCATTTTTGTATGAGTGTTATGACAGTCTGACAGAAGGTATATACAGGTCTCTTTAAGAATGTTAGTTGTTAATTGGAGTACGCTACTGACTTGATGGGTTGTAGTAGCTTAAATATGAGAGTGTTAGGCATTTCTGTAGAAGTGGTGTAATATCATGAAAGTACTTACTCTCTATATTAATAAAATTTGTGTCCTGTGCTGTACGGCTTGATATTTTGTTTTATTTTGATATTTGGATTTTTACTGATATCACGCCTTTGTACTAATACTCTGCTTTGTTTCTTCTTGTGATATTTCAAAGGGAAGCCTGTTTAGTTAAACAGCCTTTAGTGATTGGTGATACCCGCTGGAGTTGTTAGACAATAATCATCACTGGTTCTGGGATCATAGGGATACTAATTATAGAGCCCTCATATGATGTTCACTTCACTCCCAATATAAACAGCCTGATAGACCCCCATGGGAATTTGACTCAAACTTTTGTGGTTGTTTATAAGAAGCATTTTCATTCCCTCAAACGGTTTGCTAATAACCATTAGAGCATTGTATTTGGCTCCTTTAGTGTGACTGATCAAATGGGACAAGAACCAAAGTTTGTTTATAAGAATTGTAAAAATCTTATATTCATTTTTGAACACAACAGGGACTGTCTTGATTGTATGAGAAGATGTGGTATCTGCAGACAGTGCAGGTTTAGTTTTCAAGACACATTTTTTTTCTCTTACAGGGTACCCCAAAATATTATCTGTAAGAGATAAATATAATTGTAAAATGAAAGGAGTAGTTTATGTGTCTTTTTATTCTTCCTACCCAGATTTTATATTGGTAAGAATATTGGTCCCTTGAGAAAAAAGATTTACCAGCATTTATATGCAATCAAAATGAAGAAAACAAATGTTTTATATAAGCATTCAGTGGATGTAAAGAATTTAAGAAATTTATGTTTACTATTCTGGAAAAGTTCCTGTGTCTATTACAGGAGGAGACTGAGAGGTGAGGTTGTAGCAACATGAACTTCACTGGCAGCTGCTTCTGAATGATGGGGTTTACCCTGGCTTGAATGATTTTATTTCTATCAAACCTGCTTCGAAAACTAAAGCTGCTATTATTTGATTTTATTATGACTTGTTTTTATATTTAAAAGATCCACATTTCAAACTGACATATATTTTATATAAAATGGTTTCTATAGATAACGCTTTATAAACAGAAAGCTTTTTACTGTTGCACTTGCACTACAGCACCCAAGCACTTTATTATGTTATGTTAAAGGTTATGCACATTTTTAGCACTATTACATTAAAAAAATGTTGGCATCATTGAAGCTTTTTAAATATAGTCATAAAGTAGTTACTTTATTTTCTGATGAAGTTCCTTTGACCCTGGATTGAAAGCGCTAAAAGTAAAACAATAATAAAAGTTTCCTGAGACATCTGTTTTTTTTAATACAGTTTATTAGTATGACATTTTGTTGCTTATTAGTATAAAAATGTATAAACTATCTCAAGAAATAAAGAATATTAATAAAAAATCAGGTGATTTATTATTTCCAATACATAAAAATGAATCAGTCTTCATTAAGCTAGAGAATTAGTTTAATCTATTTTAACTACAAAAGAGAAAAACTAACGAGAGATACGCAACAAGCTGGATAGACCTAGATTACAAAGGATGTGCTGTTATCCATGACCAGGGTTACAACAACAAAGTTGTAAAACCAATAATAAAGACCACAATGGAAATGAGGGACAAAAGATGGTTAGGGCCACAAATTGAACATATGAAAATAAAACTGAGACACTATTGAATAAGGATGATTTTTTTTAAATTCCCCCCACTGAAATGGTGAGAGAGACTGGCAGTGATTTCCATCAGTCAGATGCAAGGGTCAAGATAGGGAAGGTCTTAAAACAATGGATATTTTATGCACAATATCCAAAATTAAGATGAGTTTGTGCATAGAGGAACTAAAACATAAACTGGGACTTGTAATATCCCTAAAAAATAGATGATAAAAATGTTTGATTACAGGTCCTTTTTAACTTTCAGATAATTGTATGAACTCATGTGCCAAATGATTGAATTTTGTTCCAAGAAGTAACATGAAACTAATGGATACTTTTATTATACTTAAATTGTTGTTTAGAAAACACAATTGTCAACTATAGATTCAAAATAAATAGAAAGGGGAGTTTGAAGTCTTTGTTCCATTACAAAGACATAGTACATTTAAGGTGCCTACCCACCCAACTTTGTTAGCATTGGAAATACATGTTAATGGTTTTAGGAAACTTTGCCATAAGTTTTTTTTTTAATATTATCTAAATATTATCTAAAAATAAAAAATTGTAAGATGGTTTAACAAAAAACAGGAAGGTTTGTATAATTCAATCCAATAAGATAATAGGGATAATAATTACGGACTCTACAACATACCCATCAACCATGATGGAAACGTTAATGAGTAACACTTTTTATGAGTTAACTTTATTGAATTTTATTAATATATCATATAAGAGAATTGATAGTGTTGATAATGATATACTATTGGATTGAGCTTTACATACGAATGTATCTTCATTCTTGATTGTTAATAACCCCATCATACCAGCATTATAAAATAAATAAAAACTGGATAACTCCTTTTTTAGCCTCATGGTGGTGTTTGGGGGATCAGGAATAGAACAATTTGCTATTTTTATTGATAAAAAGTTAAAAGAATCTTATTTTAGTTATAAAGGATATGTTTTAAGGGATTCCTGGCATATTTTGGATCATATAGCTTAGATTAATTTTGATATCAAATTATTATTTGTAACAAAGGACATTAAAGATATTTACACTACAATACTGCATGTAGGTTTAGAATGGTTTAAATAAGCCATTTGTACTTAACCATATTTTATTAATTTGGACTCATAAATAATTTTATGGAAATAGTATTAAAGAATAAATTCTATATTTTGAGAGTGAGTATTTCCACCAAATAAGAATAAAGGTGATGGATGCCATACCAGTGCCATTTTATTCTCATATAATATTATGATTTTAGGGAAGATAGAGGTTGTATAGAAATCCAAATTTACTGATAAAGTAGTATTATGTTTGTATTTTTTGGGTGACATATTTATTTTATAGGGAGGTATTATGGATGAGTTGAAAGACATTTGTTTTTTGTAACCTTCATTAAGATGATATAACTAATATTAATTATTTGGATAGTAAATTACTAAGGGATTTAATTAAATGGAATTTTATTTCAATGAGATATAATAAATTGATTTTTAGTAATACGTTTTGCATTTTATATGCCATCACCCCTTGTGGCATAAGATATGTCTGCTTAAATGAAGACTGCTAAAGTTTTCAAGGTTAGTCTCCAACAATGTTTTGCTCACTAATGAATCACATATGTTATTTTGAATGGTATTAGAAAGAGGGTATCCCAAGATAATGATTAGAATTTAACTTTTGAAATAAGTGCTCTATGAAAAGTGTTTCTGTGCCCTACACTCTTAAATAACTCTGTGCAAAACTGACTAGCTAGTCACAAGAGAAAATTGAAATACCTCAACTACATGCAGTCCATGGCTATCCCCTTTTGTAACAAGTTTGGAATAATTATAAAGGCAGTAAGTACTGGATAGCTACAAATGGAGGGGCTAGTTTGAATGATATTTTGGGGATCCTGCCTCAGTTTGTGTGCAAAACTGGTAACCTGAAAAATATGTGGAGAATGAATTTAATCGTGACAGTGATATTTAGGTAACATGAATAAATGCAGTACCTGCTCTCAATGCAGTTTGTAAGACAGAAAACCAGCTAATGCTAGAAAACCAATTAATAGTGAAATATCCAACATTAGAGAATGCAAATGAATTAAGTATAAACTTATGGGTGCCACACTTACAAACAGAAACTGTATTATACTGAAGTGTCTAACAGCTTTTGAAGTCATTAATTCTAGAGAGACGCATTTCATTTTGCCTGTTGTCCATACCTCTCAGCTGTCCCTGATTTTGCAGAAAGTCCTGATTTTATGTCATATGTTTGCCCTGTCCTTCTTAAATGTTTTGAATTTCTGGAAAATTCACAGGCACCCTCATTTTTTCCATCTTCCTTTGGAGGACCCTCTCTTTTATGGTGAAGAAAGTTCTGTACAGTTTGTGTTGAATGATTCACTAAAATATCCATTAAATTACTTTCATCCACTCTAAGATTTGTACCACTGTTTACTCAATTCCAAGTTTAAATTCATTTTTTAAATGCAAAGATCTCCCCCAAAATAAAGGAAATTCTTCTGTTAGCAAATGCATTAGTGTAACCTCAAAACCTGGAGTACTTCTGACTTTGGTCGAAGAAGAAAAAACAGTCTGTTGACTTTTAGTGTTAGACTTGTTGCCTCTAATGTTAAGCAGATAAACTAAATTAGATTATTATGCCAAGTCATTATTAGCTATTTTTTCCACTTTTTAGGCTCTAGAAGATTGTCACTCTTGGTGTGATGCCCTAACCCATGTGCAAAAATGGGGGAAAACAGGGCTGTTGATGTATGGATGGATCTCTAATAGTGGCAACATGTCATTAAGTCTTTGCAAAAAAAAAATGTTTGAAAGTCTAATCTCATTTAAATTATGACCAATTAGAAGTTTGAGCAACTACGTCCTAGTGCTAATAAATATAGAAACCAAGTGACAATGAATTCTGTTATCCACAGAAATACCATTTGGAAACTTGAAGCATCTTAAATCTAATGGCATTTGTTTGATCTTCTCACAATACTCATGAAAGTTGTCATATTCTATTTTTTTTTTTAATTTAAATAGCTTATTCTGTAGTTCAAAAATACTCTTCTTATAAGCTGATGTGGTCATATCAAAATTATTAACACTGTCAGTTGTTCACTGTTGAGACTCACCACCACAAAAAGGATTATTGCTCATCATCATATTTTGGATGCTGATAATTTCCCAACTATAGAACTTTTAAAAAAGTTTGAATTAAGCTGTCTATTATATACTGAAGAAGCTCTTTTAGAGTGAATCCTCATCTGTATTTAATGGTTGGCCATCAATAAATTTGGCATGTGTCATAGAAGAAAATACTTTTGGTGCTGTTGTTTTGTTTGGAATGTATATCCATTGATCAGCTTTTTAAAATGTTAAACTGTTTATGTTTGAGACCATATGATTTTTAAAAAAATGAAAAAGCAGGCTAACAGCACAAACAGTATTTTTGTAGGAGTGCAGTCACCCCTGCACCCCTCACATCCACTGATAATTATTTACTTATTCTAATAAGGAGATTCTCTGAAATGGGCAAACTCTGTGATCCACAATCTCCTAAAAATAGTTTGTCTAACTTTTTAAAATCGGGTCTATATTACAAGATCGAATGCTTAGGTGATCGAAGAGCTAAACATCAAATTTGTAATACTGAAAGCAAAAAACAGCGAATGGCTGATTTAATGCAGGGAAAGATTTCACCTGGCCATTCACTGGATTTTGCCATTTTGTCTACTGTAGAGTGATCTCGGAGTTGGTATATTTAGTTAGGGGTGGTGTGGGGGGCTCAGTCCCCCCACATCAGGGGGTGAGGGGCAAAGCCCCCCACTTAGTTTGGGAGCAAAGACCGGTGTGTTTTCCTGCTCCATTCGACATTGTTGGGTTCGATATTACAAATTCGATGTTTGTAATATAGATGCTTTAAAATCAGCACAATGCTCAACCTGTGTGTGTGTGTGTGTGTGTGTGTGTGTGTGTGTGTGTGTGTGTGTGTGTGTGTGTGTGTATATATATATATATATATATATATATATATATATGTATGCAGCTTTCAGTTTCTTAATTTTTTTCTCAATAATGTCTGTGAATTTCAATAGGAATGCACTGCCGTTTAAGCAGTAGCTATCTAAGATGAGCAGGATGGTTTGGTCAATTTTCTTACAAGAAACTGGAAATTTAATTAGTACTTTGAATACCTCGAATTACAGGAATAGAAATTTTGACTTTTGTTTAGTGCTTGTATTTTTGTATTCATAAATATATCTACACATCTCTCTCTGTCTATATATGTATATATATATATATATATATATATATATATATATATATATATATATATATATATATATATATATATATATATGGATATACCTGACTACATTGAAACATCAAAAGAGCGAAAACAACTTCACCGACACCACATAATCAATAGTTCACAAACACGACACCTCATACACTCGACACATCATAACAACAAACAAAACAAATCCCCTATCCAAAACCCACACACACAACACAAGCACACCAAAGTCCTTACAAACCAACACTAACCCATACATACACAACTATCTACAACCCTAACCCAAACCCTTACCCTAAGGTCCGTCACTATCGCACACTCACCTAACCCACTCCCTAACCCTAACTCACTTAACCCGCCCCTAAGCCAAAAACTATCACTACTGCACACTTACCTAACCCGCGCCCTAACCCTAACTCACTTATCCCACCCCTATCCCTACAGACCGCCAACATAGCACACTTACCTTACTCAAGACTTACCTAACCCGCGCCCTAACCCTAACTCACTTATCCCAACCCTATCCCTACACACCGTCAACATCGCACACTTACCTTACTCGCACCCTAAAATCCGTCACTACCGCATACTTACACATCGTTTCCCCATCTCAGTGTTCTCAGCGTCGGTGTCTTCCTCTGTCGGTCTTCTGCCTTGTCGATCTTCTGGCGTCAGTGAAGTTGTTTTCGCTCTTCTGAAGTTTTGACGTAGTCAGGTAGATCCATATATATATATATATATATATATATATATATATATATATAAAGATATAGATATACGTATAGATATATATAGGTCTACAGAAAAAGAATGAATGACCCAAATATCAGTTTTCCTAAGGCCGACCACTAAATGTCAGCTTTGCAGTGTTTGCATGCTACTACGCTTGCTCTGTGCAAAAACCTTGGTGAAAGCAAAACAAACTTAAACATCATCTTTTACAGGGACAAGCCCTCCTGCACCCTCACACCCCCTGCTAATTATATACTTACTAACAGCAAAATCACACAATCTCAGGGAAAGGGCATATTTTCCCATCCCAAGAACTATGTGCTTTTGCACATCTGTCAACCATCTGTGTAGTCAACTAAATTTTGTCAACTAAACAGATGTCAACCAAACGGGATTCAATTTAATCCAGTCTCCCCATATTCTAATACAGAATTGCATGCAGTAACCAAAAGTTCTTACATTAATTCATGGTAATACTCCCTCCTGAGTACTATTTTACTGTGAATCACTTGCCTTTTAAATTTAGTAAAATAATACATAAATATAAACTATGAATTCTAAGCATTGCTTACATTATCTTAGTTTTCAAATTTTTCTCATTGATAATATTCTGCTTGACAGAGCAGGGAGCAGGTCAGTGCAAAAAGCAATGTTGCAGTCATTAATTAGTTAATGCTTTTCAGTCCTTAACACGATGATAATGTAAATGCCGACTAGTCTTGGATTCACTAATTAAGGCAAGAAAGAAATACGGGATTAAATGGAATCTGACAGTTTTGTCTTTAAATCCTGCAGTACTGGGGTTAACAACTGCCTTTATCAGTTTAGCATCAGACATTGCATCATATGTTACTATTTACAGAACAAAGTGATTTGTGTTGTAGTATGATCAATGTTTATATAAGGCTGCAAACTGTTTAAATTCTGCAGCATAAAATGGAAGAGCAAAATCAAGATTAGTAAGTCAGAACTTTGACAGCCAGCTGCTTCAATATATACAGTCAGTTAAAATATAGGCCTCTCTCAATGACCTTGTAGCAGTCAGGTTTGCTCCTTCCCTGAAGTGTAGTTATCATGTTAAGCCTGGGTGCAAAGTGATAAAGCCTCCTATTTGGGGGAGTAGGAGCATACTACCCCAGACAGAAAATAATGAATTGCACTCCTGTGGTAATCATGTCTTTGAAATGTAATGTATTCTTAGGCATGTAGTAGCAGACAATAAGAACTGTCAGTAGACATGTCAAGACATTTATATGTAGAGCAGAAGTTGGGATTTTGTGGTGTTTAAAACACAGTAATGTCTTCATAGCCAAGTGAGCAACTTATAAGCAAAAGAGGAATTTTATACACAACCTGAATGAACATCTTCTCCTGGACAATAAAAGATATGTTTGCACTTCCAACAGAAAGCATACCTTTAGCTAAGATAATATTCCATTGAGAATCTAGAGGGTTGTCAGCAGTCACTACCACACTAACCTGTATAACTGTTTAGCTGTTATAATCCCTGAAATGTTAATTAGTCCTGAAACTTTTGCACTTAATATAAAGAATATTTTATTTCTCATTAGGTGGCTGAAAGGCAGACAAGACAGTCATATGATAAATGTATTAAAATCCTAAAGCATGGTCTTTATAAAAATTGCAACTTGGAAAGGTGGAAAGTGGGCATGGGTGCCTAAGTGAAGGCAGCAATAGTAAGCATTAATCACATCCCTCTGATTCGGGAGGTTAATAATACAAGGACAAAGATGCATTCAGGTGAAACTTCTCTTGTTCTGTATATCTATGTTTCTATCTATCTCAGCATATATGTACAACTCTCTATCTCTCTTTTTCTCTCTCGGTTTATATATATGTATATGAGTCTACTTCTAAATATTAAAGTTTCAAAACTCGAGACCATAACATTGAAGTTTTAAAACTTCAAATAAAAAAATAAATCTTTTTTTTTTTTACATTTTTGCAGGGGTACCCCCCCCACTGGACCCCACACACCCCCTGCTAATTAAATATATCAACTCTGAGATCACACTACAGTTAGGAAAATGGTGAATATACCATTCCCACACTGTACAGACATCTTCATTTTCAAATGGTTCAAAGTTTTGAAACTTCAAAATTTAGAAGACTCACATAAATAAATATATATATATATATATATATATATATATATATATATATATATATATATATATATATATGTGTGTGTGTGTGTGTGTGTGTGTGTGTAGCACAATTCATCACTGGTGCACATACCCACTATTGGGCAAGGATTCAAAGTACAACACCAACAACAAAAGTATGTATCTAACACTAGTATAAATATCTCTGTTGTAGTGCAGCATAATGCAAAAAAGAGTCCATTCCCATTATTCCCATTATAAATAGTCTCAAATGCTGTTATCAAACTGAAAATCAGCATGCAAAGAATGTAGCCAGAAACTTCCTTTTAAATTTCCAATAAATGTAAACAGTCTTCAGAGTACTTACTCTTTTCAAGCAGTTAATTCAGCATAAAATAATGTATGCAGAAGTTTCCTTTTAAATTCCAATAAATGTAAATGGTCTACAGAGTACTTGCTGTTGTCAAACAGTTAGTTCATTATAAAATAATGTATCCAGAAGCTTCCTTTTAAACTTCCCAGTTTAAATCTCACCAGTGCACAAAATACATTATAATGATGTACTTATACTAAATGGTTACATTTTAGACCAGCAGGCATCAATTAAACTTCAAAAGAGCACTATTCAGAAACAAAACAGCAGACTGGTTTCACCTCATTGGCGTCATCAGTGCATAACAGGAAACACAATGATGATGCTTAAATGCAAAGTGAACAAGGAAGAACACCAGAATTCAAATTTAAAGCAACATAACATCCTGTAGTAAAATAGCAAAAACACTGAAAACACTGAAAATTAAACATGTTCATTAAGTCCCAGTTTAAACAGAGCCCCCTGAATTAACAATCGATAATCTCTTTTTTTATCCAAAACTTTATGCTTACCAAAATCAGACAAATTTTCGCCAAATACTTTGTCAATACCCATATATAATGGGCACCTTGATGCTCTAGGCTATGTTTGTACAAAGCACTTCTAACTCATCTGCAATTCATATCAGTAACATAAAGAGAATTTCTATGCTTAAAGGCCTAGATGTCTGATAGCCATATAAGTCATCCACTCAGTGTTACATGTAATGAGAGAATGGGTTTCAAAACCTTTGGTAGAATTCACAGAAGTAAAATACTTATTCTTCGAGTCACTCTTATAATATGAGCAATTGCCACAAAAAGTACTACCCTTCAATATATTTACCAATTCATGTCCAACAAAATTACCCTTTTTGAACCCAGATAAATGTCCACGTAAATTCTTACCCCTTCTATACCCAAAAGGGCAATGTTCACCCAATATATGTTCACAAAAGTATCAGCATTTAGAATACGCCAATTATTTTAAATTATTTCCTTTATTTTAAATGCTTTAGAGCCATATCTGGTAATAAATCTTATAACATCAGAATTATTCTGTCTCTTACTGTGCTCATTGTTCAAAAGAAAATTCCTAGATTGTCTCGTGGCAAAGTCTTGCGCTCTTTTTACCAGGGTGTTGTTGTAATGATGCCTCAAAAATTTATTCTACATCTTAGCAGCTTCCACATTAAAAATGCCATCATCACTACAAATTCTACTAAGTCTTAAAACTGAGATGTTGGTATATTGTTACCACATGACTAGGATGACAACTGTCAAATTCCAATACTGAATTTTCTGTGAAAGGTTTGTGGTATAAACTACTGACCATCATGCCATCTATCATTTTAGTTATATTGACATCTAAAAAATCAATGTTAAACATCTATATCCTGCCAAGAAACTTAATATGATACCCATTGCCATTTAAGTATTGCCCAAATTGTGACCAAGAATCCAAAAAATCTGTCCACACACACCAACAGTCATCCATATAACATCTCCATATATCTATTCATACACACACACACACACACACACACACACACACACACACACACACACACACACACTGCATTCAGAGGCATAGCTAGGTTGAGGTAAAGGGGGCAGCAACCCTGGGAAGAAGATGTCAGAAAGTGAAACTGGCAGATGCTGATAAGGCAGTACTGCAATATCAGCATTCAGAAATGAATGAAAATATTGCATGTGCAGTCATGGTTGAAGCACACGATTAAATGCAAATGCTGAATTCTCAGTCTGGCCTGACATGCTTCAGTGTCCCATGAGTATGTGGTACATACATTGTAGCAAGCCACTTGTTGCAGTTTACAAAGGAAATCTGTTTTTTGCTCCTGAACTTGGAGCAGAAGATTTTTTTCACTTCTGCTCTTCAACATTGAATTGAGAGGGCTGACAGATGGTGGAATTGTGCAAGATGCCAGAAAGGCTAGCTATAGCTTTGACAATACCTGAATAGTTATTATAATTTCTGAGTGTCATGTATTTAAGGGATTCATACCATTCCAGTGTATCTTAAAACACTGATTCATAAATAGTCAAACTGGAATGGTCAAACCATGAAACACTGAACTAAAAAAAAAGAAAATATATCTTGTTTTTGCTAGGGGCAAACAAACCCTTCTTTATCCCCCAATACCTCTTGCTAATGATATATAGATATATATATATATATATATATATATATATATATATATATATATATATATATATATTAACTCCAAGATCGGACTATAGTTTTGAAAGCGCAAAATTCTCTGATTCCTGCTGTTGCATAACCTCAAACAGATGTTTCCTGTGTTTTATTTTTTATTTATTTATTTATTTTTTTTATGTTTTGGTGTTTTGCAGTTTGACCTCTCTGTTTTGACTATTTGCAAATCTCTGTTTTGGGATTTCACTTAAATTTCATGATTCCAAATTTATCATATAATTGTATATGTTGTTGTTTACCTAAAAGTTATACATTAGATATTCAATAACCTACAGACAAATATTCACTGCAAAATGCAATTAGTCTTCAGTTTGTATCTGCATGTTCTACAATATGTGAATATTTCATCTATATTTTCTGCATTACATGTATATTTCTGTTTGCATCAGTATGTTGTATTGTTTATGCCACATTACTTGGATCATTACTAAAATGGGGCCTTGAGCAGCTCACTTACCTGGTTAACAAAGGTTAAATAAAGAAAGAAGGAAACAAACAAATAAACACATACAGTTTTGCTTGACTGAGTGAATCCTGAAGTCAGTTTGTGATGCTCTGAATTGCAATATTTTAATAGATTTTCTTGATAGAACTGCCTTTGGTTAGTTTAAAAGGTACTTGGCTTCTACATTAAAGAAATAGGTCTCATGAGTCTGGTCTTCCTGCCCCATACCCCTAACATACCTCTCAACTTATTCAAGCAAGAAATCTGGACAAAGCCATAAATAAAAGTGGGATGATTGCTTTAATATTGCTCTTACAAAGTTAGAAAGTTGATATGAACAGGTTTTCCACTAGCATTAATTTCTGAAGGGTATGAAGTCTGAAACTCATTATTTTCTAACCTCAGTCTTTAATGATTTGCCACTAATTTGCCAGAAAACTACAACTTTATGAAAAACAGACCAAAAATATGAGGCAAAAATCTTTACATTCTGCAAAAATTTGTACAATTGAGAGGTATGCCCCTAAAGTGCTGTACACCTTAAAGCTATATCCATTCTATGTTTTTTTTAAGTTTGTGTCCCATCATTAGAAGACATCACCTGAAGGCTTGGAGTCCAGTGTTTTTGTTTTAGATGTGATACTCAGCTCTTTTCCTTTACTCCTAAGCAGTTGCATCTCAGAATTGTTAAGTAATCTCTTGCCTGGCAACAAATTAAAGTCAGAAAACATTTCGGTGTCACCCTTTTTATAGGCGGTACCCTATGTGTTACATCAACACACTGGAGAACATTAGTATTCCTTTCTTTCAAGAAGGTAATTAACCTAAGATTTTAATTGTTTCATATCAATTTATAATTTATTATTTTAATTGCATAATTTCAAAGTATATGATTTATGTTATTCTATTTGTATTATTTATTGTTACTATATTTTTATAGATGTTTAAGGTTTGCAAATGAGAAAAAAAGGCTCAGTTCCATATAATTCTATTGCATGCGTTATGCCTGATCTGTTAGTTAACTTTTATTTCATGGCCACTTATCTGCACTGTACTAATTTCTGCATCTCTCTGTCAATCTGTCTGAAAGTTGTATTGAACTGCCAAACAAAGTAAGGGAAAAAATACAATGTATAATTGTACTATGTACAATTTTTTTTACAGTAAATGTTATTTCCAAAAAGGAAACATGTAAATAATCATACTACAACTAAGCATGAGAGACATAGGAATGCATTTCTTATCTCCAGTAGTCCTAGATGATATGCTCTCTGAAATCTTTATGAAAATATCAATGCCTATACTTGTGGATTACTTCTGAGTAATGAAACTCTAATGATTTATTAATAATAATCAGCTTACCAGGGAGCTCATATTGTCTGATGGAAACGTCCTCTGTGACATTAACAACATTTGTGATAATTGTCTCAAGGTACAGTGACACTGGTGATATGTAAAACACCATGTGCTTGAAGCAAAGTGCGTTTAGCATGTCAAAGGATTGCCACACTTAGGGCACTGCCATGTACTAGGAACAGTTTGGAGCACATTCATAACCCACTGTCCCTCATAATCAGGTACGATATTTAAATTTGTTAACACAAAAATGTCAAATGGCTGCTTCCAGAGCATAGAGGATAAAGCTCTGACTGACCTGGAGTAGAATGTATCAGGGGATGGTGGGACTGACTGGGTGACAGTGTCTACAGTGAAACATCTTGTTTCCCTCAGTTGATACATGCAACACTGTAACAGAAATATTTAAAGAAAAGAAAACTATCAACATAAAAAGTGCTTTCATAAAATACTGCACAGCAATCATTCATGCAGAGGAGTTGTATCCCTTTCGATTCCTGATTTGGATTCTCTGTCCCATATCCAAATATTTAGCTATACCTTTTCTGAGGTTGCACAAACAGAGAGAAAAGAAAAGAGTGTTAAAGCGCTAGAAACTCTCCTTTTCTATTTCTCCTAGTTGTGTCAACTCATAATAAGCAATAGCTACTACATGAAATGAAACTGTGATATATTAAGACAACAGCAACATGCAAGAACAGTTTTAGTGCTGTGAAGTTTTCAGATCTACAAAATGAAGTATGTATGTTTTTTATTAAAATACTTATTAAGAATTACTGGTTTGTTTGTTTTTTTCCCCTTTGTGCAGTTTACTACATGTAAGCTGCTCTCCTTCTTTGCTTTTATTAAGTTTTCAGATTCAGCAAAAGAGCAGGCATTAACAATTGTACCCCTGAATGATATTCTGGGTGGACGGAGGTGGTGTGTTCTTCAGCATTTGCAATTCCTTCTGGTGAGAAGTGGCATTGCATGCAACACTGCACATAAGGAGGAAATGCTTACATTAATCCCACATCACTTGCATGGAAGCCCTGTGTACACATGTATTCTGGCATGGAGAAGAATGATAAATTGATCAGCTGTCAGAGGGGAAGGGGGTTAGAAACCTAATTTGCACTGTAAAATATTTTCTTTCTTTTCAATGAGCCTGCCCCATAGCTGAAATGAATCAAGAGACCAGCTGTCACGCTTGGCTATCAACAAGCAATCAAGCAATAAATAAATATATAAATAAATAAATCAGTAAAAAGTATTACTGTAAGAGTAAAATTTTGTCATAATACATTGCTCACACTGCATTCTGAATGCTACCAAAAGTAGCCAATGTGGATTGAAGGAGCTCTGCCTAAGGTAAAGTGCTGACTTGACACTGCACGTAATTCATAATACATTACATGAATGACGACGTACCATTATTGGACCCCTGCCCCCATCTGACCAACAAGATGAGATCACTCCAAACATATCCTGCTGTGAAATTACAGAGCACTACACCAAGGTGGTACCTGATTATGTATTCTAGCAAAAATATTATCTCAGACTAGCTCCACGAAGTTCCAATGACCTACTTATGTCAAGACAAACAACCCCATTAAGTGCACTGTCATCTGATCTATCCTGCAGTGTCTTTCAGTCAGCTTACTCTTCATTCTCCAGCTGCCTACCCCAACTTGTTTCTTCTCTTCACTTCCTAAAGCTCCTTCTCTGTTCTACCCACTGCATCTGCTTTTCTCCAATCTGCTGAATAAATTGTACCCCACATTGTAAATAGGTTGGAAATGATTGTAACATACTCTTTTTGCTGGACAAATGTTCTTACTTGTTGTAAACAACTTGAACTCTTGTAATGTTAAATTGTCTATATATTTGCTCTGTAAAACCACTGACATAAACTGATAATGTAATGGTCAACTAGGATTTGGGTTCCCTTCAGTCAACAAGTGTATAATTAAGTAAACAAATACAATAAAATGAATGATTACACAATTTTACAAAGTTGTTGTATGTTATGTTAATCCTTGGAATGGGGCGCAAATGCACAGTGGAGTATCTGTTCGGGAGGGGCTTGAAGTCTGTGTGTATATTCCTGGTTGTGTGTGTGTGTGTATGTATGTGTGTGTGTGTGTGTGTGTGTGTGTGTGTGTGTGTGTGTGTGTGTGTGTGCGTGTGTGTGTGTGTGTGTTTAGGTCCTCGAGAAAAATCATATTAAAAGTAAAATCACATACATTAAAATGTCACAACACAATGCCCGTTATAATTGGCTCATGATTTGGTGAAATGTATTTATTTAGTTAGTTTGTTTACACAGAGTAATCACAGAAGGTAGAGAGCTTGATTTGAAACAATCTTGTCATATTCTATTAAAAGAAAGGTAGCTTTTAAACAAATTGTAAAATTGTTATATAAAGCAGGGCTGCACATTTCTTTTGAAAAATATGATTAAAACATATAATTTTCATCCTATAAATAAGATATTGTGGCAATAATATACATTTACTTTCATTGGATAATGTTATAACATCACGTAAAATAGTTAATGTTTAAAAAGCAATACAAAGAGTATAGCTTCAGTGTTTTAGTCTATTGTGATAATAATGGAAAATGTTCAGTAACAAAATCAATGGCAAAAAGTTCCTTCTGAGATGCGTTTTGGAGGTTTATGAAAAAGGAAAACATCTTTACTTTTTAAACACATCTTTTATCCAGCAGATCAGATTTCACTTGCTTCAAAATATCAGCATTTGTAATCATGCAATGCAAAGGTGAACAGATTTTCAACAAAGTATTTTGTTCCTCAGAGGGATGGAGCCCTGGATGTTAAGCAGGTGACTTGAGTTCAAATGGTGAGCCTGATAAATGAAGACTCAGCTGGGGATGAGAACTTAGTTCTGTTTTACAGGTTAGTATATTCCAGGGGAAAAAGCGAGGAGTCTAAAACTAGAAATGTGTGGTTCACTGCCTACCTGACCTACTGGTAATACTTGGGGAATGCATCCTGAGCTTGCAAATAATGAAACTCATACCAACAGATGTTTGCCCTTAAATCACTGCATGCCAGGCAAGTGGTCAGGGAACTGGTAGGTCATGAAATAAAATTTCCATGTGGCCATGAGTATTACTGCACTGGGACTTTATATATTTTGCAGAAAGTTGGGAAAGGTATTGCGTTAGTTATGGACCGGTATTAGGTAAAACAAGATTTTTATGTGAGCAGTGCTGCTTGTGCTGTCATGCTAACATACAGTTCACAGTTACCCATACCTTAGTCAGGTCCAGTTTCAATCCACCTTGGCTGCTTTTGTTAGCATTCAGAGTGCAGTGTATTCAGTGCGCTATGGCAACATATCACTTTTACACTCATTTGCATTGCACTTCTTATTTATTTATTGCTATTTTGTGATCACGTAAGTGAGATGGGCTGTTTACCCAGTTCAGCCACGACCCTGCTTCATAGAGCACAATGGCAATATTTTACAATGCAAGCTGTTAAACAGACTAAGTATATATATATATATATATATATATATATATATATATATATATATATATATATATATATATCTACAGCACTCTAAATACTGTAGTTATAGAATCTGGGCTATATGTATTTATCAAAGGATTTTTCCAAAGACTCTGCCTGTGTTAACATATAGATTGCCACATGATTTGGAAAATTACTGTAGTCTCAGCAAAATTACAATACACTTGTAGTTTATATAACAGCATTTCATAATGCTTGGCGTTGGAGCGCTCATTTGTTCTCTTTTCAACAGTTGTTGTTGTTGTGTCTTTGGCTTTTCTTGATTAGGGGTCGCCACAGCGAAACTCCGGTCCGCAATTGATTGGCAGTAGATTTTTACGTGCCGAGTTGCCAGCTCTGACGCACAACCTTCAACAAAGGTACGCCCATGGTACGCCCATTCACACATGTCTCCAGACAGAAGATGCTCTAGCTGAGAATCGAACGGGACAACGTCTTACTATCAGGCGACAGTGCTACCGCAGCACCACCACTGCAGTACCAAAATGTTGTTGTTGTGTCTTTCGGCTTATCCCGGTTAGGGGTCGCCACAGCAGAACTCCGGTCTGCTAATGTTTGGTAGTGGATTTTTATGTGCCGAGTTACCAGCCCTGACACACAGCCTTCAACAAAGGCACGCCTATTCACACATGCCTCCACACAGAAGACGACCTATGTGAGAATTGAACATGACAACGTCTTGCTGTGAGGCAACAATGCTACCGCAGCACCACTACCATGGGTACAACATTAATTAGTTGCAATTGATTACTGAAAAAAAAATCTAATTTTTAGATATTTAAGATATACACAAATAATGCATAATTAAAGATTATGATTAGAGACCTGATCATAAATATTTGTAGTTCATGAAAAAAAAATCAAACCTCTTTTATCGGCTTTCAAAGTTGTAAATCACTTAGTGAGTGCTATCAGAAAGACTGTATAAAACAGTCCAGTTTATATTCACCTTCCCATTACTATCCACTTTTCAGATTTTTGCCTCATATATTTCATCTGTTCCTCATAAAATCTGTTTTTTTTTTGAAAAATTACCAAGGACTGAATGCACACAATAATATCATACATTTGAGTTTCAGACTGTATCCTTCAGAAAATGCAGGTGCACACACATCCTGTTATTCTAGAAACTGTTTAAGTTTATTACAGGAAATCAGGAAGATGCAACCAGTGTAGAGAGCAGACAGAAACAAATCTTTTTTTTTTTTTTTTTTTTTTTTTTATTTTTATTCTGCCGCTGTCTTTGCTTGTTAGTACTGGCAGATTTGACTACAAAGAATTAGATCTGACCTTTACATGTTAAGGGGAGGGGTGTGTAATATTTGTTAAGGTCAGGTCTTGAGCTACAGCAGCACTTAACTGATTTGTCTTTTTCAGGATATCGGGACATTATCCTAACTCCATGTACTGCAGTGCTTTTAGAGAAATATGGGAAGCAGTAAACTGCCACTTATTATGGTGGTATCCTAATATTGAGTGATGAGAAGGGAACGCTGTATAATGTTCCCAGACTACTATCAAGGACCTGATGTGCAAATAATGCAAGAAACTTTATCTAGACCATTTCAAATTAGCTTGTGTGAAATGGAGAAAATTAGTTACAAAACATGGTTCTGATAGATATCATATTGTCTTAATGAAAGACAAACACATTAAATCCTATGAGTGAGAAATGTAACAAAAAGCACGATGGAAGATGCGATTCCTGAAAAATAAAAAATAAAAAAATTCTATAAACAGCAATGTAATGTTAGATTACTGTGTCTATTATTTTGCTTAATTTGTAAGCTGCACATATTTTTGAGAAAAACTTTTCTCCTGTTGCTTGTATTACTTATGCGCTAAAAGTACAGCTCCATTTTAAAATATAGGATAGTATCTTCCAAGCGCAGATGTATCCAGCAACTGAAATATAATGCACATATGTTTTTAATGACAGCATCATCCTCCACTTCATCTTTTCAAGTTAAACAATGTCAAAACAAACATTTCTAATGTTTCCAAGTGAAGCATATTATCATTGTCAGCTTTTACAAGACAAAAGTTAGTTTAACCCACCAAAAATAGCAGAAACCACACCGATCACAAACTTATGGTGTTTTTTGACAGATAATGTGTAGAGCAGGGATTAGGGGTAGCGATAGGGTTAGTGTTATCACAGAGTAAGAATGGTTAGGGGGACTTGTACTCCCACACTCCACTTTACTCGTGTGCTAACCCTAACTCTAACCATGCAGCTGTTCCTATCCTCATACGTACACATTCATCATCATCATCAATCTCAGTTTTCCCATTTTTGTTTACTACATGGGATTGGGGTATTGTGACAACTGTTGCCATTTCTATCAGTGTTTTGCAATCCATTCCCTATCCTTTACTGAAATTCTTGCTCAGAGTCTGCCTGTAATGCCACCTCATCTGCATTCATTAACTTTGCTGATCTGTCCCCTCTGATCAGTTTGCTAATGTAGTCCATCACCAGTGGGCAGCAGTAGGCTCAGAGATGAACGCTGATGCACACCTTTTCCCAGTGGGAACCCCACTGTGAGACTGAATGCTGTTCATACTTGAGTCATTGGGTCCTTGAACATAGCCTGCACTCATTCTACCAATGCTCTGGGACTTCAAACCACTGCAGTACTGCCCAAATTAGCTTTATTGGGACTCTGTCATATACATTTTCCATGTCTCAAAATGTCCAGTTGGAGTCCTTCCTCATCTCTACCTTCTTCTCAACTATCAGTCCCACTACAAACATTGGATCCGTTGTGCTGCCTCCTGATCTGAATCTGAACTGCTCATTTCTCATCATAGTTTCTACTACTCTGCATATTCCTTATCAATAACCATTTCCAGAACTTTCTTGCATGTGACATGAGTTTGATACCTCTGTACTGCCCACAGCTGTGGATGTCCCTTTGTTCTTGTACACTGGCATGAGTATGCTTATTCTCCAGTAATCTGGGATATGCATTTCTCCCCGTACTGCTTTGAGTACCCTTAGTAGCCATGTGTTCCGTATCTCACCTCATCTCTAGCTTCTTCTGAACTATCTATTTCATTAGGAAAGAATACTTTTTGGCTAATAAGGAGGCTAAGAAAGGAGTTGCAATAGTAGCAAAAGTGTGACATAGAAAACATTTTAATGATATCTGTCATGACCTCATCTGACCCTGCTGCTGTCCATGATTTCATTTTTCTTACTTATTCTAAGGTGAGTTCCTCCTTTTCTTTCATTGTAGGCTGTATTTGCAGCAGTGCAGCTTCTGTGGGGATTTCAACATTCAGAAACTACTAGAAATACTCCTTCCATTTGCCTTTGATGTCCTGAGGACGGTTGAGCAGGTTCTTGCTGGCATCCCTATAAAGGGTGGCTGCCTATCTGCTTTATCATTTTGTCTTTGCCATGCAAACTGATAGAGTTTCTTTATGCTATCTACTGAGCCACTTTCAAGAAGCTGGTAAAGTGTCTCTGATGTCTTTTTCTTTTCTATTGAAACTTGTCTGTTTGCCTCCTTGTTAGCCAACAAATATTCTTTCCTAGCCTTGTCCATTTTGTCCATGTCACACTTTTTCTTGCACTCCTTCCTTCTTTGGGCCTAGTTGTTTGTTAGAGGCTGTTTTCTGAGCTCATTGTCCTGGCCATCATAGCAAAGACCATCACCCACTTTAGTGAGAGTTTAGTGTTTATGGTCATTGTCTAGTTGGGCTACCAGGGCTATGGCTTGGAGAAAGTACCTCATTGGTCTTTTGAACATTTTTTAAAGTTGTTTCAGGTTTCAACTTTCTGCTAAGAAGTTAACTTGAGTGTTTCAGCAATTACACAAAGAGCTGTCTGAGGAGGAGCAGCTGACCTGTGATATAAAGAATATCTAGCCTGTTTTTTTGCTTATTTGTAGTAGTTATTGCTTATTTTAGATATTTATAGAAATTGTATTGTATACTGCATACTTGTACTGTATTTCATAGTTATTGGCTCTCTTGTGATAAACATTTCTGTAGTGTTTTCTGCCTAAAATAGTTTAGGTGGTAGCTGTATTATTCTCCATATTCCTGATTGTGTTGTGGGCCTAGTTGTTTGTTAGAGGCTGTTTTCTGAGCTCATTGTCCTGGCCATCATAGCAAAGACTATCACCCACTTTAATGAGAGTTTAGTATTTATGGTCATTGTCTAGTTGGGTTGCCAGGACTACAGATTGGAGAAAGTACCTCATTGGTCTTTTGAACATTTTTTAAAGTTGTTTCAGGTTTCAACTTTTTGCTAAGAAGTTAACTTGAGTGTTTCAGCCATTACACACAGATCTGTCTGAGGAGGAGCAGCTGATATGTGATATAAAGAATAACTAGCCTGTTTTTTTGCTTATTTGTAGTAGTTACTGCTTATTTTAGATATTTATAGCAATTTTATTGTATACTGCATAATTGTACTGTATTTCGTAGCTATTGGCTCACTTGTGATAAACATTTCTGTAGTGTTTTCTCCCACCCACCTTCCCTATTGGCATCTTGTCTTTATACCTGCTGGCCTTACAGTTGCCCACCCCTACTCTAAATTTGATCTTGGACACTCCTACCAGTCTAGTGTCATTAGCTCATTCTACCTAATACAGAGAGAATTTCCTTCTGTTCCTCCTTTCTCCCTTTAAGAAAAAAAAAATGTCTGAATATCCTTGTGTTCTGACTGTGCTTCTCAAACATTTTGGAAATATAGAGTATATTTTAGTGCATTTATTAAAACTGTATTTGCCTTAATATTGCTGCAGCTCAAGTGCTCTAGGTTGCACTGCATCTGAATTGTTTTAGTGTATTTTAGCTGCTTTTCTGTATATAAAGACTTTTCTGTATATGTAGACTAGCTACTTATTCTGCTGTATTGCTGCCTCTTAAATCGCTTTTCAGTTGTGCAATTGCCTTGCTTCATTTAAAAAGCTTTAAATTACTAATTTTGTAGAGTTTTAATTGCATTTACTGTTTAGGGCTACACACTCAAGTGTGTTAGTCTTTTCTGTATTTATTTAGTGTATTATTGCATTGTTTAGCCTGTTTTAACAAAAAAAAAACTATCTTGTTTTCTCGTTTCCTATCTTTCCTAGCTAGTATAGCCTCAGGCTTTGCTGGTTTCAGGGCTTTATTTTCTGTGTTCAGAGCTATCCAGATGTAGCTGTGGTAGAGGGAAGTCCTACTGCTTACCAGCGGGAATGGTGAGCATTGTACTGCCTGTCTGACACTAGAGGAGTGGTTTTCAGCCCTGAAAATGTAATTTTAGGCATTTTGGGCTGATTTCTATCCCTTTCAACTTTCTAGTTTAAAAACCCACATGTTTGCACATTTTTCGCATTTTGCAGCACCGCCGGGCTACAGTTAAACTATTCCAGGTGCCAGAAAGTCTGCTCTTCAAATTTTCCCTTAGAACTAGCTGGTTTCTCAGTGGTAACACTAAAATCTGAACCCCTGTGATTAGCACTTGCTCTAGAACTTGCTGGAAAGCACTATGAAGCCTTAAACTGATACAGCACTCAACTCTCCTTGTTAATAAGGAGAAATTAATTGTAGGCACTAAACGGCCTATAATTGCAAAGTACCTTGAAAATGTAAGGGAAAACAGCTCTTGTACTTTACACAGGCATGTCCAAGGGTCAGCTACCGGTTATTTCTCCTGTCCACTGGTGAATCTGGGCATACTGGGGCAATGCAGCAACTGCCTCATGTACACAGACAACCCTCTCCTTCTACCACTCAATACTACAACCTGTTAGAGATGTACTTACATAGCCAAACTGGAAGCAAAGCTCTCTCCAGTCAAGATTGTGCTAGACAGTCAAGAGGAGAAGGTTAACACCTGCACTACACCTCAAGCAACACATAGCCTTCAAAACCCACACCATCAACACCCTCATATAGCAACACTAAACCCACATATGCGGAGGCCCTTAACATTAACCTGCCCAAGGAACAAGGACCTCTGAAGCTGAAATGCAAACAAACACCAGTCACACCCAAAGTGACATATAGCTCACAACACCAGTGTGCCACCCAACAACAGCCCCTAAGGCAAGACAATGTACCCAACACTTTAGTCATAGGTGACTCTATAGTCAGGCACACTGATGTCCCACTCACCAGGCTGAACAAGGAGAAAATTACAGTTAGCTGCCTGTCAGGTGCCAGGATCTGCCACATAATGCATGCACTCAGGTCACTCCACAACAGGTACAAATACAACTCTGTCATTGTCCATGTTGGAGTGAATGACTTGAGACGTACCTCCCTGGACTACATGAAAAGAGACCAGGAAGAGCTCTCAGATCATTTGGCCCAGGCAGGTATGACCCTAGCCCTGAGTAGCATCCTGTCTTTGCCAAGAATAATACCATAGTATAAGAATAAAATGATTGACTTCAACAATTGGCTAAGCTTCTGGTGTCGTTCAAAGGGGATCCAGTATCTGTCTGCCTGGGATGACATGATCGACAAACCATGATGCTTTGCCAGAGATGGTCTGCACCTGTCACCCCTAGGATTTAGGTTACTGGCTAAAGCTCTTGACACCCCTATAGTGCCTTTTTTAGGCAAGTTTCAAAGGACAAAGCCATCACCGTAACAGATACAAGCATGCAAAATCTGAAGATAATGCTAGTTAATGCTAGAAGACTAAACCTCAAAATGCACTCTCTCGAGGCACTACTAAAAATGGAGAACATCGATATCTGTGCAGTGACTGAGACCTGGTTCAAGGCTCCAGAGAGCACCCCTGCAATACCAGGCTACAACTCTTACCACACTTTTCAGCCACCAAACCAAGACCAAAACACTAAAGGTGGAGGAGTGTCCATATTCACCAAGGATATTTACACCTCCAGGCTAGTTGCCCAACACAATGCATCTGAAAATCTCCAGGTGCAGCTAACACTAGGTAAGACTGCAATCCAAACTGTAGCTTGCTACAGATCTCCCACCATGCCTCAAGATTCTCACTACACCTTTCTAAACATACTGGACAATATTAAGATACAAACAAACACCCTAATACTGGGTGATTTCAACTACCCTGCCATTAACTGGGAAAACTACTCAGGTACCAACACCTTTTCCCAAAAATACTTGGAATTCATAAATTCCAACGCCCTGGATCAACTAATCCATTGCCCCACCAGGGGCTCCAATAACCTAGACCTGGTCATTACCAACATGGGAGATAGATGCTCCAAACCAGTGGTCACCCCCTCATTGGTCAGGTCTGACCATAAGCAAATCACCCTTGACAGCCACATCCCACCCCCACCCCCCAGTAAGGAAACCTCTGTAAAAAACTTCTTCAAAGCCAGCTTCATGCTACTCAAGTCAGAAGTGACAAACATCATGACACCCATGCAGACGGGAGCTAAAAATTCGACTGCTGAATCCTACACTAAGGCACTTTATGAGCACATCCACTTGTGCATGAATCGTGCCATCCCAAATAGAACCAAGATGGTCTCCTCCAAAAAAAGGAAGCCAATCTGGTGGTCCCCTGCCATAAACAAACTATACAACAGAAGAAAGAAACTGTTGCAGAAAAGAGGAAAATCCCAGGATGCAAAAAACTCCCTTACCAGCCTTAGTAAGAAGCTGAGATCCCTCATAAAATCCTGTAAAGCTAGTTACGAAAATAAAATTGCCAAAAATTTCAAAGACAACCACAAGGCATTCTATAGTTATGTCATGAATCTAAATGGCAATGCTCAGATATGCTCTGAACTACAACAGAATGGCATTAAATATACTGATCCCAAGGATATTGCCAATATCCTGGCAGATCGATTTAGTGCAAACTTCACCCCCCCTCTCACCTCCTAAAGGGCCCATCTCAATATCAAAAGATTGTCAAATTCCGGTAATCACAGCCACATACGTAGAAACCGCACTCTCTAAAGCTAAGAATACAGCATCCATGGTACCAGATGACATCCCAGGCTGTGTACTACATGAACTACAAAATGAACTGGCACCTCACCTAAGTGTTATGTTTAATCATAGCCTCACATCAGGCTTCATGCCCACTGAGTGGTGCACAGCTACAATTATCCCACTTCACAAGAGGGGGGGGGTCCACCTTGGATCCTGGGAACTACCGTGGGCTGATCTTGTCTCCTGAACCTGATTGACTTCTTTGAATCAGTCTCCAGAGCTGTGGACGAGGGTAAGGCAGTCCACACAGCCTATCTGGACCTCGACAAGGCTTTCAACACCATCCCCGACTCTGGAATAATAGATAAACATATTAAACTGGGCATATATCTGTATGTCACTTGAAGGGTTGCCAACTGGCTTACTGACTGAACCCAGACTGTAAAAGTAGCCGACTCCAAATCCAGCTCCAGACAAGTGACAAGTGGAGTACCTCAGGGTTCAGTCCTGGGACCACTCTTGTTTGGCATCTACTTCTCTGAAGTACAGGCCAACACAAAAGGACTCTGGCTAACAAAGTTCGCAGATGACTGCAAACTTGGAGCCATTATTGAATCCCCAAATGATGTGGATATTCTACAAAAGGGCCTTACAAAAACATATGCTTAAAGAAATCCCAATCCCTCAGAGCAACACGCTCCTGGGATCTAAACCTTGTCATCACAATGAACAAAACATGCTGGAGGGATAGGTTCTTGACCCAGAGACTCCCCATACTCTGGAATAGACAGATCATACATGTCAAGCAGAGCACCTCCTTGGTGCTCTTCAAAAGGAACCTTAATGATCGGATGGGAGATAGGAAATTCACCCCAGGTATCACATCAGTCACCCTGCTAGACAGGGGTCCAGGGAAGTAAATTTTGTGGGAAGAAATATCCAGGGAATTGTTATGGCTAGGCTTGTATAGGCCCTAAGGCTGATGGCCTAGTACCAACCTATGAACCTATGAAAACATGCAAAATGTGCTTGTTAAATTGAGCAGCATCTGTCAAATAGGCACCCCCATTCTCAAAAAGGTGTCAGTGTCACTCATCTTGCAATAATCCTTATGAGTACTCACACTGTATATAGTCATGACCACAGCTGGTCATACTGACTACAAAATGTAAAGCCAAAACAGAAGAGAACCTTGCATTTTACTTCTCTGGATATAATCCCTAATGACTACCAACATTAAGATATGAAAGTCCACTGAGACAAATGTTAGCCAGCAATAATCTTTAGCATAGCAAGTCAATTTGAAAAAAGTTGGTTTTACCCAAGAGAAGTAACACATGCTGATATAGTAGTGAAGAGAGCGTCTTTGCAATATGGCTATCTAAGAATATAATATTGTCTGAATACATTATTGCATATTTTAGCAGTTTTCTTTTTGCACATAATGTACACTTCCATGTATTTTACAGCAGAACAGCCAGGTCACACAATATGAAATGCTTGCATAATTGATCTTTTCATTTTGCCTGTCTTGATACCATTTAAAAGCACTTGCAGCCCTCATTCCTTACTCTAACAGATGAATTGAGAAACACTGTTATTCAGTGTTACATAAATTACTTCAAAACAAGAATAACTAGTTAGAGAGAACATTCATTTTAGATAAGTGTGCCTTCCAGTCAGGATTATAGGCAAGTGAAATCATTTTTCTAGCTCAGTTTATTAGCTTCCATATGGGATTACAGTTTGACAGATTTTTGTTTTCAGTCTTTAAGGTATTTTTATAAATATATACGGAATGGATATTCTAAGCCAATTGATAATGTTCTACACTCTCCCTGTTTCAATTTCCTTTTATTTTATTATTATTATTTTTTCTCAGTGCACATGCTTTTAGGTACTTGCAGATATTTAATTTCCATTATGATTCAGTCTTGCAGTTGTATTATACTTACACCTTAGCAACTTAAACATTAATTAAGTTTTGATTTAAATATTCACTTTGCTATACAGCTTCATTTATTTCTCTTGGACTTTATGTTAAGTTCTTTGCCAGCTTTCCATAATAATTTCTAAAATACAAAATTAAGGTGTTTATTTTCATAAATGTTTTGAAAAGTAATGCAATATTGTGTTTAATTTTGTAACTTGTATTTTAATGCATTTTCTTCATATTTATTAGATGTTGTGTGATCACAGTGTTTTTTCTTATTTAAATCGCAAAGGCTCAATATGTGTTTAGTAAATAACCTATGTTCTTTGGGATTGTATGTTTTCAACACTTGCATTTCTTTACGGTTTATCTAGCAAACAGGTATAATGAAAGCAAGTTATCTAACAAGAATAGTGCCATTTGAAGAAGTTTATAATCTGCCTATATTAGTCAAAGGACTAAATGTATGTATAACTTCAAATCAAAGGAAGGTTTATGAAACAATTTAATGCTATTTTTCTAACTTCATTGTATGTGAAAAGAACAAAGATGCTTAATGACTCCACTGTGTAAACTTTCATGAGAAAAAAATCCTTTCTTGCAGAAGAAGTTTAAGTATGCAGTTATAACCACTTACTATGCACCAATGCTCATGGAACATTAGGTCTGCTCTTGGCAGAAAGTGCAAGATAATATTTGTTTTAGCTTTGTGGTCTCATGAGATGTAATTCTCTCATTGTTTCACTTCTACAGACCTCCAAATGCAAATTTCGTACAATTATTTTGGACTCATTTGGACACAGTCACACTATGCTTGTGTGTGTGTGTGTGTGTGTGTGTGTGTGTGTGTGTGTGTGTGTGTGTGTGTGTGTGTGTGTGTGTGTGCATATGTGTGCTTTTCTATGCCCAACTTGCACACTTTCTAATGGTTCTTTGAATTGCTGTTATATATTACAGGGAAACACATGCACTATCTAATGCATACTTTCCAGATATACTACTGGGTCATCTCTTTCATAAGTCTAACCTGAAAAGGGCTTACACATCATTGTTGCTGCTCTGATTTTATGTTGTTTTATGCTGCTTAGTGATTAAACCTTGGACTTTACTCCATTGTGGTTGTTGCCATTTATATTGTTCAATTTGCTTTTTGTGGGCAGCATTACCTTTGGTAAGGTTATTCTCAATCTCTGGTTTGGATAACTCCAACCATGTAAGGCCTATCTTCTTGACCACCAACTAAGGGATGAAAAGAGCTCCTTATCTAATGAAACAGATGGAGTCTGATGAGGTTGACTACCACTGGCATGAATCTAAAATTCTACCATGCAACTCTTCTTGCCCAGGTCCTATATATCAGTGGGCCACCAAAGGCAGTACTGAACTATCCATGAGTGGTTGCATATATGTATATATATATATATATATATATATATATATATATATATATATATATATATATAAACATACATATAAATTTAATCAATAGTCACCTGTATCTACAAGTCTTCCCTGATGGCCCCCTTTCTTTTGTGTTTATATCAAGTTATCGAAAGATGAAAATAGCGAATGCTATTTCATCATCCCCAAAACATCTAAACATGAAAATATTGAACATTGAGAACAGCAAATTTTTTCCCATGGAAAAAATTCACTGCTCCGAAACACATACACACAACACAAGCACATCAAACAAACAGCAACCACACACATACAACTAAATTCCTACATTTAACGCTGCACTAAACTAAACATACACTACTATCTACCCACTTACCTTAACCCTAACCCTAAGGTCCGTCACTATCGCACACTCACCTAACCCCTGCCCTAACCCTAACTCACTTAACCCGCCCCTAACCCTAACATACAAACAATCGCACACTTACCTGATCCCAACCTGTAACTTTCCACCACAGCGCTAAGAATAGCGAAGCCACAGAAATGGCCAACCAAATTCTTTCCTGAGGAAAGAATTCGCTGTTCTGCAGCTTCGCTATTCTTAGCATTCACCGAATAATGTTCGATACCAGAATATTCAAAGTTTTAATACTTCGATGTTCTGATATAGACCCTTTCTTTTCCATCATAATGTTGTTAGTAAATCTTCAGTTCAACCTGATAAAAATGACAGGTTCCACCTTATCAAAGTTATCACTTCTTGTCTGTCTTGTCAGATGTGACTGACCTAGTGTATGCTGGCTGTGACATGAAGTACCTATGGTGGAAAAGAAATGTATTACCATTGTTTTGCCCCTGATTATGAGTGGCACATTAACAGGAGTCCCAGTTATTCCAGTATGTTATAACAATGATGGTATCATGCACCAGCCAGGAATATGAGCTACCATTACTACAGTACAAAAGATAATTTCAATGCTTCTAGCCTGTAAGGAACCTTTGCAGGAATTTTCTGTAAGACAATGTGGAGTTTGTAATGCAGGGCAGATTCACAGGGAAAAGGGTTGCACAATGGATTCTGACCTCCCAATATCTAAAGATCCTCTGACACAACTCACAGTTTTCCTGCCTACATGAAAGGCATACACATTATACCATGCTTGTTCTGTGCATTGTGTTACCCCACTGCAGAAGACCCACAATTATAATGCACATGTACTTTACATTACAGTGTCACAACATCTACAGCACACTACCTGCAGTAGTACTGCACTCTAACTCATCCAATGTCCCAGGATGCAATTATTGTGATATGCACAGGCAAATCGAATATTTCAGTTACCTCCATACATACATCCTGATCCTTACAATAAAACTGAACAAAAATTACTGAGTTATAGCATTCTCAGTGGTGCAACACATGACATACTCACCTGTGCTGCAGCAGAAGGCTGTGGATTCTATTTCCACACCAGATAAATGGATTCCTGGTACTGCAGTGCAGCATAGGCCAGAGGTACTGTACCCAAGTGAACGTTGTCCTTCAGATGAGTAGTTAAACTGAGGTCTTATCTGCTTGAGCTGGTAGTAGTTCAGGTGGAAGTAAAAAATCCAATCGCATCTATTGAAAATAGTATTTTTTTACTGACCCATCCATATTACAAATAATCATATCCACATTTTCGCTTCTCTTATACAATAAACATTTAAATACATAAATGATGTTTCATGATAAATAAAATTCCCCATTAATAACCTGATACACACAAAAATTTCCCTTATTATAGATCCTGTCTTTAATAGTCCATCCCTTATATCTTAAAACACCATTATCTTATATCTAAATTTCTTTATAATTTCATTTTTATTAAATAACATTTATTTTATTTTAGCTTGCCATATTTGATGTATACATATTATTACCTTTTTATCTTTTTGATAATTAATCCTTTGCAACCCATCCATAGCAAATAATTTCTATTTTAATATTTTTAATACACTCCCATCCTAAACATTTTAATTTTTTTCCCATAATCTCTTAATTCTCTTATCGAAATGAGGTCTCAAACCTGATTTGAACAAGAAAAAAAACAAAACAAAGCAAAACAAATCCAAACGGTTCCAGCTGAATATATAAAATAAAATAAATATATTTTAGCGCCACAATAACAAAAAAAACTTTCAACAGTTAGGTTGTAAGAGTTTTTTTCTTTTTCAGTTGTTTGTTGCGAAAAAGCGCTAAACCTATTGATTTTATTTTTATATATTAAATATTTTTTCTTCTATCATAAACCGTTTGGATTTATTTTGTTGACTCCACATACATTCAAGAACTATGATCAACTGTGGGAACTTTTGTTTTTGCTTTTTAATTCTCTTACATTCTAAAAAAAACATGTTCTACAGACTCCAACTCCTCACATTTTAAGCAAATTCTATATTAATTCACCTTGTACTTCATTTCTGTTTTCACAGGTAACTTTGTAATCATTAACCACCATAGAAAATCCTGTCCTTCTTTCCTATCATCAAATCTTTTTCTCCTTTGTTTAATAGCTTCGTTCACTTACTTCTTCATATTTTCCCAGGAATACACATAATATTTCTCTCTCATTATCCTCAGACCATCTTCACTGTCTTTCATATTCCTTATATCTATTTTCCAGTTTACTACTTTTTCCTTACTTCCTTATTTTCCTCTTTTAATGTAGATATTTCTTCCCTTATTTCCTTTTAATTCCACCTACAAGGTTTTATACATTTCCACCATGAATTTCCCTACAATTTTTGTCATTCCTCTTTCACTCAATGTGCAATGTAAAATAACAGAAGCCAAAACACATTCAGATTTCTTTACCTCAACCCCCCTTCTTCCACAGTTCTTATATATCCCCTCTCTCAAATGGATTCAAACCTGAACCCCGTATAAAAGCAAAGAACAATGTTATTACTTCTGTAGCTATATTTTCCAGACATGCTGTTACAAAACCTAAATAAACCCAATTTCCCTAAAACATACCCATTCAATAAATGGATCTACTTTGATCCATCGAAAAAACACTTAATCGAAACTCACTTACTCATTCCCAGTTCAGTGAAATTTCACTTTATCAAAAGCAGGGGTTGACATCCTTTCCCTGAGAAAGGAACCACTTGACCACCATGAGAAAAAAAACCTACATGGATCAAAACTAAACCCACCAAAGAGGGGGGCTTCACACCCACACCCCCCACTTAAATATTCCAACTCTGAGATTGCACTTCATTGTAGAAAGGGCAAAGTTTACCATGGTGGCCAAGTGGTTCCTTTCTCAGGGAAAGGATGTTGTCAATCTGTACTTTCATTAAAGTGAAGTTTCGCTGAACTGGGAATAGGTAAATGAGTTTCGATTAAGTGTTTTTTCAATGGATCAAAGTAGATCCCGATAAATACACTTTCTTTTTAAAACTTAAATTAAAAGAGTTCCATAAAAACACTGCCTTTTTTCATTTATTACACCATCTCTAACTATTTAAAATTTCATAGTTTCAAGTCTTACAAAATGAATACCTAAAATTTATCTATATTTGTATTATTAAAATAAATATTTCACTTCATAATCCTAACCCTGAACAATTGCCACATGTCATCACAACCACTTTCACCTTCAGACCTGTGCCCAAATCCTTTATAAATCTAGTTTTCAACAAAGGCAAACCGTGCTGTGCTTCAACCATCCAAGTGAGTACATTAAAATAGCAGCCAATAGCGTTGCCTATCCTGTCTCAATCCTTATAACTAGATCATTCCAGGAATCCCATTTTCCCTTTCTCTGGAAAAAGTCAGACATTATCGCTCTGCACAAAGGAGGAAATTCAACAGATATTACTAATTTTAGACCTATAGCAATCTTATCTCCTTCTCCAAAATACTTGAAACATGTATTTAAAAGCAATTGCTAAACTATCTCCTGCAGGAAGAACTCCTGTCCCCCAGACAGCATGGGTTCCATACTTCCCAAAGTACTAATACTGAACTTTTTACCTATATAGATACTGTCAAAGTTAGACATGACAGCAAACGAGTGTTCTCCTTATTTATAGACTTGTCTAAAGCCTTTGACAAAGTTTGCCACAGCAAACATCTACTTTAAAAGTCCCCACCCATTCAAAAGCTACCTGTCCAATAGGCATCAGTCAGTAAAATGGCACTCCACCCTCTCTCCATGCATCCCATCCATCACCAGTATACCAAAAGACTCAATCCTTGGTTCCCTCCTCTTCAACCTTCTCAGCAACACCCTCCACACATCCACACAACAGGAGTTCCAAATGCAGTACACAGATGATACCACACTAATTTGTAGCACATCTGACAAAATTGAGACACAAACCAAAAAAATTACTCTGGATGCTTTAATAGCCACTGAAACATGACTTTGTAACTCAGAACTCATGGTCAACCCCCCCCCCCCAATAATTCTACTCTTTTGCCCCTAAATCCATCTCTCGTGAAAAAACTCAATTTAAAGCCCTCTCTCCTGATAATACAACCATTAAAGTCACTTCTCATAGCAAATTATTAGAGATGATAGTAGATGACAATCTTAAATTCAACCTGCATAAACAAAACTGCATTAAGAAAAACTCATCAAAAACCAGGGCGGCTTTGCCGAACCAAAATCTTTTCCACTGATACAATCAAAACTACACTTGTCACTAGGTATCTCCTCCCCATACTTCTTTGCGGTACTCCCATCCTTACTAGCTTCCAGGCAGCACAACAATCAGAGCTTGAACAATGTTATAACAAAGTTGCTAAATTTGCAGCAAATACCCCTTCCAGAACCTATCATTGTATAGCACTAAAAAACCTAAATTGATTAGAACTACCCCATCAACTAACATATACACAGAAACCAGCCACAAGGACTCAAGGGCTTTAAAAAGAAAATAAGTTACTTGACCAATGTCCCTGTGAATCGGTTCTCTCTCAGTCTCCCACTTGCTGAATCCTTGGCCATTGACCACATCTCCAGTGAAGAAACCAGCCTCAAGGACTCAAGGGCTTTAAAAAGAAAATAAGGTACTTGACCACTGTCCCTGCGAACGGGTTCTCTCTCAGTCCCCCACTTGTTGAATCCTTGGCCATTGACCGCATCTGCAGTGAAGAATCCAGCCACAAGGACTCAAGGGCTTTAAAAAGAAAATAAGTTACTTTACCAGTGTCCCTGCAAACGGGTTCTCTCTCAGTCCCCCACTTGCTGAATCCTTGGTCATTGACCACATCTGCAGTGAAGAAACAAGCCACAAGGACTCAAGGGCTTTGAAAAGAAAATACGTTACTTAACCACTCTCAGTCCCCCACTGGCTGAATCCTTCACCATTGACTGGATCTGCAGTGAAGAAACCAGCCACAAGGACTCAAGAGCTTTAAAAAGAAAATAAGTTACTGTAGGTGTCTAGCTATGTTTCCCTTTTAGCCTGCTACTGTAGAAAGTACCTGGTCTAAAGCAGAAATAACTGGCTCTACCCATGTCTAGGGGCAGCAGCTGCTCCCCACCCCCATCAGCTGTAAATACATTCCCCAGTTAAACTTTTTCTTTTTAGTTATCAGTAAACCAAGATAAAGCTCTAGGCAAAAAAAGGTAACCCAGTAGATACACTGGAATTGCCCACTTGTAAAATAGTGGCAAAAAGGTACTTAAACTGCCACTTTTTGTCTGCTTCAAACTAGGTATCTACCCAAAAAGGATACAGCTGAAATCAGGTCTATGGATTGTTTTTCTCTACTAGATTCTAATAACTCCTAACAATTTGGGTATTTAGACACTCACCCTGCAATCTTTAGCCTGGGGGGTTCTAGCCCGCTCCATTCGCTATGCTCACTTCGCTCCCCTCCCTACCCCCTATTCCCACCTGCCCCCAGTACCTCTACATTTATTCTTAGCCTTAAACCCACCCCTAATTACCACCAATTAGGCTACACCACTAGTCAACCCCTCCCCCTACATCCAACACAATCATGCTACTAACTAATATAATAACAATCCTAACCTGCATAGTTCTAGCTCATATTACATCCTACCAAGGCTCCACAGTCACATGCCCCAACAACTTCCCCTGTACTCTCTCAACACCCTCCCTCAAACATTTACACTATAACTACACAACCCCTGCCACCAAAAACATCCTCCCAATATACACACTCCATTACCAAACACCTAACACACTCAAAAATAAAATATCCTTAAGATACCATAAGCAATTTACTATGTATATAAAACATATCCTAAACACCTTCTATAAACTAGCCCTCACTGGAGACATCCATCCAAACCCTGGTCCTCCCAAACCCAACCCAACCACAAACCCTAGTCCAAGCAACCCCTAAACATCAGAAGCATATGCAATAAAATCTAAGAGCTACATGCAAGCATAAACATGTATTCCTCAGATATTCTCTTCCTAACTGAAACCTGGCTCAAACCTCACATCAAAAGTGAGGAAATACTTCCACCTGAATACAACATCCTTCGCATAGACAGATTGTCCAAAAATGGAGGTGGTGTAGCATTGATATTTAAACAACACCTCAATATTCAACTGCTGAACACATCTGTCCCTCACCACAACAATGAAGAAATCCTTTATGCCAATCTCAAACTAAACCCAAACAAAACAATCAAGATCGTAGGATGCTATTTCCCACCAGGGCAAAATATTACACCCCTAGAAAATCTCCTGAGCTGGGCTACTCTATCTCTACCCCAGGAAACCATCATTCTCGGTGACTTTAATATCAGCTGGCTATCCTGTAATAACAGTCTCCCAACCATTCACCTTAATCTCCATGAGTTCACTCAACTCATCCAATCCCCTACACAAATCAACAATAACCCTAACAATCATACCTTACTTGACTGGATCCTAGTCAACAAAGCCCCTCACTCTTACCTAGCAGGCTGCTTACCTGACAGTCTTGGTGACCCCTCCCCCAGTTTCTTAATTTGGCACCACACAAACAGTCTCAAGATCATTATCCACAGGCAAATATGGAACAAGTCCTACTTCAACCCCAACTCCTTCATCTACTCCCTACAAAAAATTAATTGGTCGCCACTAAAATACCTCAACATAGATGAGGCTGTCCACTTCTTCATCAGTACCTTCTTCTCCATCCTAAACAACCATGCTCCTGTAAGAAATGCCAACGTCAGATCCAGGAGTGCCCCATGTTTACAAAAGGCCACCAGGACCCTAATGAAATCCAGAGATAAGGCCTGGGAGCACTGGCAACTAACAAAAAATAACTCAGATAGGCAATCATTCCTTGAACTGCACAATAAAGCCAAAAAGCAAATAAAATTAGACAAATCCCTCTACTATAAATCCACCCTAAACTCTACCAACCACAACCCTAAGCAATTCTGGTCCATTATTAACACTATCCTCCACCCAGGAAAGGTTGATACCCCCCAGCCATCCACCCCCCCCTCCTCCAGCAGTATTGCTGAATCCTTCAACAAACACTTCACTGAAACTATAACATCTCTAAACAAACAACACTTATTTACAACAGCCTCCCAAATCCTAACCCTAAACCTCCCACTCCTCTTTTCTTTTTCACCTCAGTACCTACCTCCAACATAAAAAGGCTATTGTCAAAACTTAAACCCACCAAACTCGCAGCTGACAACCTCCCCTATGAATACTTGAAAATTGCAGCTGATACACTAGCCTACCCAATTTCAATTCTAATCAACCGTTCCATAACAGACAGCTATGTTCCCACAATATGGAAAATATCCCACATCATTCCCCTCTGCAAAGGCACCCCCTCCACCGATCTCTTCAATTACCACCCCATTGCTATCCTCTCCCCTTTCTCAAAGATACTTGAAAAATGTATCAACACCAAGGTCTCCAACTACCTCCTAGCTAATAATCTCCTGTCCAAAACCCAACATAGTATCAGGCCATATCACAGCACTACCTCCACTCTGCTCTCCTTCACCAGCACCATACTTCACCACAAAAACAATGGCCTCTTCTCTACTGCTGTATTTCTAGATCTCTCAAAGGCCTTTGACATGGTATCTCCTGAGCTGCTACTGTTTACTCTTCCCAACCTTTCCTTTTCACAATCAGCCTGCTAGTGGTTCCACAGCTATCTACATGGATGCCAGAAATCAGTAATCTGGGATGATAACCTATCACCTCACCTCCCAGTTACTGTCGGAGTTCCCCAAGGGTCTATCCTTGGCCCTCTGCTATTCGCACTTTTCACTAACGACCTACATACTGCCACCACACAAGCATCTCTTATACAGTACACAGATGACTCTACTCTCATCTGCTCTGCCCCCATGCTACCAGAACTACAACAAATCACACAGGAATCATTCTATTATGTAGAAAGCTGGCTATCCAATGCTCAGCTCCTACTAAACCCAAGTAAGACAAAATGTCTCCTGTTCCAACCTTCCAAAGCCACCCAAAACACACCCCACTTCAGCATTTTCACCAAAGACAATACCATCATCTCTCCATCAGAACACACAAAATTACTAGGTGTGGAAATAGAAAACAAACTTAGATTTGACACCCACATATCTCTCACAATAAAAAAAGTTCACAAGAAACTTGGTGCATTATATTGAAGCTGCCAATTCCTAAAAAAAGGTGGCTAGAATCTTCATAGCAATTCCCAGCTAATCTCCACCCTACTCTATGCATCTCCCATACTTACCAACCTTAGACAGACAGATCGACAAAAGCTGGATGCCTGTTACAACAAAATTGCTAAATTTGCCACTGGAACCTCCTACCGCAGTCATCATTGTATCTCCCTTAAAGAACTAAACTGGCTAGAACTCTCACAACTCCTTCACTTTAATCAACTCACTCTCACTCATAAACTTATTAACTACCCCCATAACATCCCTTCCCTTCAAACCCTTCTCCAACCCTGTCACTCCACTAGGCCCCTAAGATCAAGCAACAAAAATCAACTCACTGTTATCAAACCCAAAAACTCAGCAGGAGAAGCCATATTTTCATGTATCATATCTAAACTTTGGAACAATCTTCCACCCTCTATAACTACTCTACCTTCCAGCAGCCTTTTCAAGACTGCACTCAAATTCCACTTAAATTTGCACTGGCTTTGTCCTTGTTCTAATCCAGACTAACACCCCCGCTCTTACCCCCCCCCTCCACACCTAGACTCTTAATCCAACTATACTACCGCCACTACTAACCACAGTCAGAATTAGCTAGTTGTCTTTACATACTTTAAAATCTTGTCAGACAACTTTGTTACTAATATTATAAACAAGAAACTATCTTAACTTGCAACATTTACGGTATATACTGTTGATAATCAATATCTTGTTATTGTATTAAAGCCAACAACCTGTAATGTTGTTTACTATTGCTGCAGCTTTGTATCTTTATTTATCATGTACATGATGTGGAGCTTTTCTCCCTGGGCATCCGCTGAAAAAGGACCTGCGTCCAGTCGAAATTTCCCGGTAAACAAATGTAAATAAAATAAAATAATAATAAAAATTCTTACCACCTACAGAATTATCCAGCACCCATCTGCTACTGTTCTCCACAACTATGTTCCCAGTTGGTCATTATGATCCAATGACCAAAAATTCCTGTCTGTCCACAAAAGCCTCCTGCTAGGCATTGCCTGTACTTGTATGATGTTGCTAAGGCCTGAAACCTGTATCCATTGAGTCAACATCCTCCCTCCCATCATTCTGAAAGACTTCCTAATGAAAATCTGGCTCTGTTTTGCTCAAGACAAGGATAAACTATATCCCCAAATGTGATCAAGTACCTCTTTATACCATACACCTCCTTACTCTCCCTTCTTCACTCACTTCCTAACCTCTATCAATTTCTGTCCCCTGGCTCTTTCTGTAAATACACCATAAGCTTGTTTTTCCTCTCACTTCATAGGTTAGTACTAGGCTAACTGCCTAGCCAATTACCCCATGTGAGAATCAAACCCTGCACCTTTTGTCTGTAAGATAAACACCTTAAACAGTATGCCAACATCCCCACCCTATTGCAATTCCTATTTGTATTATACTAACTTACCTTTGATTTCACTATACGCTGGCTAAAGTTTCTCTAAATATTAACTTGTATCTATTCTTAAACAAAGTTTTCATATTATATCTAATTTGGTATAATTATTTAAACTATAGATGTTTGTGTACTATTTTTAAAGTATGTAAAATTATTGTTCTTAAAATGTTTTTTAATACTTTTCAATTTTTCTCCCCACGCCTTTGCTGAAAATTGCTTCCTACTGAGTTGGACTTTCCCTGTAATCAAATGTCAATAAATAAACCTGCATCTTTTAATAACTTTCGACTTACCTAATATCCTCTATCATCCTTATGATATTTTTTGCAATTACTACTACATCATCTTCATCATCGTCATTCTCATCAACCCCCTTTTTCCCATTTTCTACATGGGGTTGTGGTATCATGTTAACTGTCACCATCTCTCTTTAATCAGTGCCACTCCCCTGCCTTCTTTGACACTCAGGCCTGACTGTTGCAAATCCTCTCTCATACCGTCCATCCACTTCTTTGCTGGATGCCCTTGTTTTCTCTTGCCTTCTTCCAGTCTCTATTAAACCTTCTTCACCAGATGGTCTTCTGCTTTTCTGCATGTGTCTGAATGACTGTAATCTGTTCTCTTTGATCTGTTCTGCAGATGGAGTTAGTTTGGCTTCAGCTGTTATGTCCTCATTTCATCATCTGTTCCACCATGTGCATCATACCACATGTCTCAAGCACTTAATTTCTGTCAGCTCTAACTTATTCAATTGCTGTGCCGTTACAGCCCAGGTCTCTGTACCATAAAGTAGTACTGGTTGCACCACTGCTTTGTACACCTTACTTTTCAGGCTTTTTGGCATTCCTGTGTTATACACTACACTTCACACTCTATGTCAGTTGGCTGCAGCGCCATTGATTCTAGCTTTGACCTCTTCATTCAGACTTCCCTTCTCCTCATCCTCCCCTCCCAGATACCTGAAGCTGTTAACCTGTCCCACTATCTTCCCTTCTATCTCTATTCTCAGCTTCTTCTGATTTCCCCCATTTACTGCCATTACCGCTGTCTTATCTGTACTTAGTTTCATTTCATGAACTTTCAGTTTTGCAGTCCATTCCCCAATCCTTTGGTGAAGTTCTTGCTCAGAGTCTGTCTGTAATGCTATATTGTCTCCATACAGCAGCTTTGCTGATTTGTCCCCTCTGAGCTGTTTGCTAATGTAATCTATCATCAGTATGAACAGCAGTGGACTCAGAGCTAAACCCTAATGCACATCCACTCCCACTGGGAACCTTCTATGAGGCCGAACACTGTTCATACTTGAGTCATTGGGTCCTTGAACATAGCCTGCACTAATTCTACCAATGTTTCTGGGACTTTGAACCACCACAGGACTGCACAAATCAGCTTTCCTGGGAACTTGTCATATGCTTTCTCCGAGTCTACGTGCACCCAGTTGGACTCTCTTCAAATCTAGCTTCTTCTCAACTATTTGCCTCACTGCAAACATTAGGTCAGCTGTGCTGCATCCTGATCTGAATCTTTACTGCTCATTTCCCATCTTACTTTCTACTACTATTTGTATCTATCTATTAATCACCCTGTCTAGAGCTCTCATGCAGTGTGACAGGAGTCTGACACCTCTGTACCGCCCACAGTGGTAGATATCCCTTTCGTTCTTGTACACACTGGCATGAGTATGCCTATTCTCCAGTCATCTGGGATATGCCTTTCTCTCAACACTGCTATGAGTACTCTCTGGAGCCATTGCTCCCCTATATCACCCAGCATCTTTATCATATCTGCTGTGACCCTATCTGAGCCTGCTGCTTTCCCTGACTTTATTTTTCTTAGTGCTGTTCTTACTTCTTTTATGGTGGGCTCTCTTCTCTCATCGAAGGCTGTGTTTGAGGCAATACAGCTTCTGTGGGGTTTTCTTCATTCAGAAACTGCTGGAAGTACTCCTTCCATCTGCCTTTGATGCCCTGTGGACTGGTGAGCAGGATGTTGCTAGCATCCCTTATGAAGGGTATCTGACCATCTTCTTTATCTTTCTGTCGTTGCCTTGAAACCTGATATAGTTTCCTTGTTCCACCTTCTTAGTCACGTTCCAGAAGCAGGAAGAGAGCCTCTGATGTCCTTTCTTTGCTGTTGTCACTTTCCTTAGCCTCTTTATTAGCCAACCAGTATTCCATACTAGCCTGGTCCATCTTTTCTATCTCTCACTTTTCCCTGCACTTCTCCTTTCTTTTGATGTCTTCCTACACTTTTGCATTCCACCATCAACTTTCTTTATGTACCTTGTTTCCATACCTGGCTCAGCCACATATCTATTCAAATGTCCTTGTACCTGCTGTTTTGAGGTGCTGCTTTCTTCTTCATCTCTACCGATTTCCTCTTCTTCTTCTTGGGGTGCTAGAGCCCTGATTAATTACTTGAACTCTTGTGCTTTCTCTCCAGTTAACTTCCAGGTCTTCAGCCTCGTCTCTGTTGACTCTAGAGCTCTGTCTGATCATTGCTCACAGGTGATTGTGGCAACTACTGGTTTATGTTGTGGCCCAACTGTTTCATTGGGGATGGCTTTGTAATCATTGATTCTACACCAATGCCCTTTCCTTATTAGAAGGAAGTCTACCTAAGGTGCATGTTGGCCACTCTTATATGTGATCTTGTAACTGTCTCTCTTTCTGAACCATGTGTTTGTTGGCTACTATCAGGCCATTTGCTGAAGTGAAGTCTAGAATGGCCTCTCCTTCTTTATTCATGTAACCCCACCCATGTGGCACCAGGGAATCCCCATATCCTGTTCTGTCTGTTCCATATGTGCATTCAAGTCACCCATTATCAACACCAATTCCTGTGTCCTACTTTATCTAGTACTGTAGGTCCTGCAACTGCTGTCTGAATGCACTCATCTCTTCACTATCACAGCTGTGCTATAGGTTCAGATTATGAATACTGTCCTACCATTAGGCTGGAGTCTGATTTCCATGAATCTGTCACTAATTCTGATAACATCCCTTAATGCCTTCTGAAGCCTCTTTCTAACCACAATTTCCACAACATTTCTATACTGACCTTCTCCTGAGTAGTAGACTGTGGATCCCAAGCCAGTTAGCTTTGCTTCCCTCCCATCTTGACTCTTGAATATTTGTTTTATTTATGTTGCCTCATCCAAAAAAAGGAAGCCAATCTGGTGGTCCCCTGCCATAAACAAACTTTTCAACAAAAGGATAAAACTGTTGCAGAAAGGAGGAAAATCCCGGGATACAAAAACCCCCTTACCAGCCTCAGTAAGAAACTGAGATCTCTCATAAAATCCTCCAAAGCTAGTTAGGGGAAATAAAATTGCCAAAGATTCCAAAGACAACCACAAGGCATTCTATAACCATGTCAAGAATCTAAATGGCAATGCTCAGATCTGTTTTGAGCTAAAATAGAATGGCATTAAATATACTGATCCCAAGGATATTGCAAATATCCTGGCAGATCGATTCAGTGCCAACTTCACCCCCATCTCACCCCCTAAATGGCCCATCTCAATACCGGAAGATTGCCAAATTCCGGTAATAATGGCCACACAGGTACAAAATGCACTCTCCAAAGCTAAGAATACAGCATCCATGGGACCAGATGACATCCCGGGCTGTGTACTACATGAACTACAATATGAACTGACACCTCACCTAAGTGTCATGTTTAATCATAGCCCCACCTCAGGTTTCGTGCCCACTGAGTGGTGCAGAGCTACAGTTATCCCACTCCACAAGGAGGGATCCACCTTGGATCCCAGAAACTACCATCCCATCAGTCTGATGAGCCTTATCTGCAAGGCCATGGAGCGTATTATCATGGAACCTATAAACAAAGACATTGGCACCCTTCAAATACTGGACCCCACCCAGTTTGGGTTTGTGAAGGGCCGATCTTGTCTCCTGAACCAGATTGACTTCTTCGAATCAATCTCCAGAGCCATGGACAAGGGTAAGTTGGTCCACACAGCCTATCTAGACCTTGCCAAGGCCTTTGACACCATCCCCCACTCTGGAATCATAGATAAACTTACTAAGCTGGGCAATAATCCCTACATCACCCAATGGGTTGCTAACTGGCTTACTGATAGAACCCACACTGTAAGAGAAGCCGACTCCAAATCCAGCTCCAGACAAGTGACAAGTGGAGTACCTCAGGGTTCAGTCTTGGAACCACTCTTGTTTGGCATCTACTTCTCTGAAGTACAGGCCAACACTAAGGGACTCTGGCTAACAAAGTTTGCAGATGACTGCAAATTGGGAGCCATTACTGAATCCCCAAATGATCTGGATACTCTACAAAAGGGCCTTACAGAAACAGATGCTTGGTGCCAGAGCCATGGGCTCAAGCTCAATGCTAAGAAATGTATAGTTATCCCCTTTGGGAAAAAACATGTACCCGTGAATTACCATATAGGTGGCAGTACACTAAACACTGAAAGTGTGATAAGAGACTTAGGGACACAGGTGGACAGTGGTCTCACCTTTGATAACCACATCGCCACAACAGTCAGAAAATCCTTCTATGTGGCACACCTCATCACTAAGGGCTTTTCATCCAGAAAAAAGGAGGTCATTGTCCCACTGTACTCATCCCTCATTAGACCCATTATAGAATACAACGCCCCATTTGGTATGTACCTCTCAAGACATCTGCAACAACTGGAAAGGCTGCAGAAATACCTTACTAAAAGAATCACAGGCCTAAAGCAGATGCCCTACGCTGACCACCTTAAAAAACTCCAGCTATACTCTGTCGCATATCGTCTACTCAGAGGCGATCTCTGCTTAACATACAAGGCCATGTCAAACCCAGAGCTATTAAACATGCTACACTTAAAGAAATCCCAATCGCTCAGAGCCACATGTTCCAGGGATCTAAATCTTGTCATCACAATAAACAAAATATGCTGGAGGGATAGGTTCCTGACCCAGAGACTCCCCAGACTCTGGAATAGATTGAACATACATGTCAAGCAGAGTGCCTCTTTGGCCCTCTTTAAAAGGAACCTTGACAATTGGATGGGAGAAAGGAAATTCACCCTGGGGATCATGTCAGTCGCCCTGCTAGACAGGGTTCCAGGGAAGTAAATAGTGTGAGAAGAAATAGCCAGAAAATTGTTATGGCTAGGCTTGTATAGGCCCTAGGGCTGATAGCCTAGAACCAACCTATGAACCTATGAACCTATTTTGTTTGACATTTGTGTACCAGGGTGGTTTGACTGGGTCTACAGAACCCATTTTCAGCAGAGACCCGGGGAGAAAAGCTCCACATACAGTACAATAAAGAATACAGTAAAATCCAATACAGTACAAATCACATTAGAAATACTATACAAAATAAGTTGAAAGAACGAACTATGTTACACAATGTTACAATATATATACTACACATCTAGACGATTCTATAGCGTTAGCGTTAAAAACATTATAGACAATAGCCACTCTTTCTATGTATGATGTAGTGTCCAAAAAAATATATAGTATGGAGGTAGTGCAATGTGTGACACTGACTGCTATAGTACATGACCAAAAACTAAATAAATAAATAGAATGTTAGTTTCAGTTAGAAAAATAGTAACCAGAAAGTTAGTGATACAGAAAGATAGTGAGAGAGTTAAAAAGAATAGAAGCAATACAGCCTGAGCAGTAGCTTAATGATATGGTATAGAAACAGAGAAGGAGTTAGAAGAGCCTTAGGATCTTGCAGACTGTGAAGGATTGAAATGTGACAGAAGAGGACGATGAGGCTAGTGTGGAAGAAGAGGAAGTGCTGAGCATTAGGCAAGCTTTATGTAGGAGCAGAGCCATGTCTTTTTGAGATGATTTTTTTAAAGATGCTTTTGAACTGGGTTAGGCCAGGCATAGACCTGGTAGCTAGAGGTAGTGAATTCCAAAGTATAGAGACAGAGTATGAATACAGAGAGTGACCTGGTTTTCTTGGGGTTTAAGATAGCTAAGAGATTTTTGTCTTCTGGTCGTAGGGATCGATTTGGTGTGTAAGTTGTGACAAGATTGGCTAGTGCAGGGCAGGCAGTAGGCTTAAAAATAAAGTTGTGCAATGTGGATAGATAGCCGAATAAAGGCAAGTTGGTTGGGAAGTTTAAGCCAGTTTAGTTCTAGGAGTGGTTTACAGTGGTGTGTGTGATATTTACAGTTTGTAGCAAACTTAGCAACTTTGTTGTAGCACTGTTCCATCTTGCTTATAGTAGACATTTGTACATTAATTAGGATAGGGGCACCACAAAGAAGGGAGGGAAGTAAAAATGCTTTTGCAAGGGTACTTTTGGTTGCTGCAGTAAATAAATGTTTGTTTCTATATAAGAATCCCAGCTTTTGATGAGTTTTCTTTATATTTTGCTGTATATGGGGGTCAAATGAAAGTTTATTGTCAATAATAACTCCTAGATGTTTGGTTTCCTGAACTATTTCTATGACAGTGTTGTCAGATGCAAGGATGTTAAAATGATCAGTGATGGTGGAGGTGTTCTTGGGATGAAAGAGTACTAGTTTTGTCTTCTTTGGATTAAGAAAGAGTTGGACATTTCTTAGCCAGGATTCAACTGCAGTAAAGGACTGTTGAGTTTTTGAAAGTAGTTCTCTGGTAGTGATTGAGCAGTACAGATTATGGTGGAATCATTAGCATACCGAATGAGGGTCTCAGGGTGACAGGCAGTGTGAAGGTTGTTTGTGAAAATGTTGAAGAGTAGGGGTCCTAGGATGGAGCTTTGAGGGAATCCAGTAGAGTTGTGGAGAAAGGGTGAAAGTTCATTGGACAATTTCACTGCTTTTTCTACGATCCTTGAGGTAGCTCTGAAACCATTTCACTGTGTTATGTGAGAAGCCTAAGTTAGACACTGTGTTTAATTGTAAGGGGTGAGACACTGTGTCAAAGGCCTTGGAGAGATAAAGGAATACTGAGGCTGTATAGCATCCTGCATCTCTGACCTTGTTTACGGTGACTGTAAAAGATAAGTCTGTAGCTGTGCTGTGGCTAGGTCGGAAGCCATGTTGGGATTTGGTTAATAGATTGTTTTGCAATATATATTGCATTACCTGCTGATGGATACCTCTCTTAAGAATTTTGGATATGGGTGACAAGATGGATATAGGACGGCAATTGGATAGATCAAAGGAGTTGCCTCCTTTATGGATGGGGGTGATGTGAGATTGTTTCCATATGGCAGGTACCTCTGATTCAGATAAAAAAAACTATTTATAAGGATACTGATTGGGTAGGTGATTGAATTAGCAGCCAGTTTGAGGTAGTGTGGTGGTTCTGTACCCATGAACTACCACATACGCGGCAGTCTTCTCAACACCGAATGTGTGATAACACACCTTGGGACCCAGGTGGACAGTAGTCTCTCATTTGATAATCACATTGCACAGTAGTCAAGAAATCCTTCTACATGGCACACATCATCACAAAAGGGTTCTCATCCAGGAAAAAAGAGGTCATTATTCCCCTCTACTCGAGACTCATTAGACCCATTATAGAGTACAACGCCCCTTTTGGAATGTACCTCACAAGACATCTGCAGCAGCTGGAAAGACCACAAAAGTACCTCACAAAGAGAATTACTGGCCTCAAACAGATGCCCTACACTGATCATCAGAAAAAAACTCCAGCTTTACTCCATAGAATATCGCCTACTCTGAGGTGATCTCGGCCTAACATATAAAGCTTTGTCAAACCCAGAGCTGTTGGACTTGCTACATCTAAAGAAATCCCAATCCCTCCGAGCTACATGCTCTAGGGACCTAAACCTTGTCACCACAATAAACAGGACATGCTGGAGGGATAGATTCTTGCCCCAGAGACTTCCCATACTCTGGAACAAGCTACCCATTTATGTCAAGCAAAGTTCCTCATTAACACTCTTCAAGAAAAATCTTGATGAGTGGATAGAAAATAGGAAATACACCCCGGGGATCACTTCTGTGGCTCGGCTCAACAGGGGCACAGGAAATAAACTTTCTTGGGTTGGCGTAAGCCAGGGAACTTTGTTGGCTAGGCTTACTTAGGCCATGGGGCTGATAGCCTGGTACTTACTGATGAACCTAAGATTATCAGCTGAGGTAGAGCAGGGTTTTAGTTTATGTAGTAGTTTCTTAATGGTGCCAGTAGGTATGGGCTGAAGTGACAATGGGGTTTGTATGACATTTTGTTGTGCATGGCGGTTATTAACAACAAGGTTAGAAGTAGTTGATGGTCTGGGGTTGGTGTCTGAATAGGTTGAAGGGTGGGGGGGTCCAGCATTAAAGGTTTGTAATTGAGTGGTATCAGGTGATAGGGTGCTCTTTATTTGTTCCAGGGTTAAGTATAGAAGATATGGAGTGCTAAAATTTATTGGGGTTGATTTTATGTTGGAGTTGAAGCTGGGAATAATATGACTTCTTATATTTGTTGATTAGTTGTGTCACTTTGTTACATAGTGTTTTGAAATTAACATGATTTTTGTAATGTTTCCAGGTTAACCAGGCTAGGTCCCTTGGCTTCATCAGGTGTTCACATTCTTTAGAAAGCCATGGAGCTGAGTTTGTTTTGATTCTTTTCATACGAATGGGAGCTGGGGTATTAAGTATGTGAAGGAAGGTATGATTAAAGTATAGTACAGCATCATTAAGGGGTAGCTGTTTAAGGGGTGTCCAGTCTATTTCATGTAGGAAATGGTTGAATTTATGCTGACAAAAAATAATTTAGTTTCAAACTGATTTTGCAGTGTGTACTCTTAGTTATTGGGAGTTTGTTTTAAGGGAATAAGCTGGCAGATGATCGCTGAGGGAGCCAGCCAGTGTACCAGAAGAGGGGTAATTGGCAGGGTAAGATACTAGGATCCAGTCTAGGGTTGTTTAGCAGGTGAGATCTTTGCTGTATCTTGTTGGGGAATTGATGATCTGAGAAAAAACATACAGATTTATACTATTTGTGGGAGAGTTGGAAGCTGTGGTTTGCCAATCTAAATTTACGTCTCCTAAGATTATTGTTTCGAGATGTATTGTTTGGGATGGCCAGGATAAAATATTTTCCAACACTGGTGTATTGTTACCTGGTGGACTATCTATTACCATTATGCAAATTATTTTTTGATATGTTGAGGTTCAAAAAAGAGATTAGTACCTCAGCATTGGAAAAGGTGGGTATATTACTGGTGTAGTGTGTGATGTTGATATAGGGATATAGAAGGGCTACCCCCCTTTTAGATCTATCTCTTCTGGTGATTGCAAAGTTTGGAGGTATTATTTCTGAGTCTTTTATACCAGGGTGTAGCTATGTTTCTGTAAGGGCTAGTATGTCAGGTTTATTTAGATCAATCCAGGCATGCAATGGGGCTATTTTATTACATATTCTTCTGAGGTTCAGTGTAAGTATGTTTAAATCTTTGGGTTTACTCTTGTGGTTAGGATTAGATGGTGGGCCAGGGTTATAATGTATGTCTCCACATTTGCGTAGGTAGGTAATGAGGAAGCAGTACCATAGAAAGTGTTTTTTATTCCTAGGTGATGATACTGGTGTCAAGTGTGGTTTTGAAGGAGGTGAGGAGGCCAGTTTGTGGCTTGAATAATATGGGAGGGTATAAGGGAAATGCTGAGAGGAGATATCTGAGAAGCTCTGTTGTTTATTGTGGTGATGGTTGGAGGAGGTTGTTGATGTGTATTGATGTGTGGGGATATGTGAGGATATAGCTGTAGTGAGGTTGAGAATTAAGAGTAAAGAAGCTAGGCAGGATAGGAGGAGCATGTCAACTGTGATTGTGGTTTGAAAAATAGTAAACGTGGTATTTATGTGTTAGAATGTAATATTAGGTATAAACAGAGATTATGTTATCTTGTCATATGTGTGCAGCTGAGGGTAAGGTTAGAAATGTTTTGACTTCAGGGTGAGCTTTGACAATGTGGTTAGGTGTTTTGCCTTGTGATTTGTGATAAGGAGGGGTGGGGTAGATGTGACTGGTCAGTAGTACAATTACGGCACAATGTTAGTTTATGTGTATAATAGAAGAGAAAGGGTAAGCCTGGAGTTAATGTAAGACAGTCTGAGGTGGTGATAACATTGTGATGTTAAAATAAGAATTATAGTAGGGGGGATGAGAATTCAAGCTGATGGATGTAAGGGGAAGTAGATACATTTGGTTAAATAAAAGTAGGTAAGGTGTGAATGAAATGTGGGTGTGGATAAGATAGAGTTGTATATAATTGGATCAGGGGAATGAAGGGGAGTTCTTTGCTTGGAATATGAGTAGAGATGCTGGGGAGGGTGGGATATGGGGGAAGGGCAGGGGAGCAGATTAAGCAAAGCAAATGGAGTGGGAAGAAACCCCACAGATGGTTTAGCACCATAAACAAAGAATGTGCCTGAATACAAAGACAAAGTGACTGAACTCTAAAAATGTGACCTGAGTCACATCATCTAATTTTATAGTTATGGGCTTTTCAATGTCTTTTCTACAGATCTATTACACTGATAAGAGTAAAATACACTGAAGTGTTAATGTAGCTTCTCCTTCAGCAGTAAAAGGCTGGTGAGTGTGGGTAAGTGGGGGTAGGGAAATTCTTCAAGCAGGTGAACACAAAACTACAAACAGAACACACTAGTGCATGACTCAACAAATAAAATTATTAGTCTTAGTCTATGAATTTGTCTTAACTCAGTGTATTTTTTCCTTGTGAACTTTTGCACCTGCAAGTGAACTTCAGCTGTGCAATTTCTTTAAGTAGTTCATAGATTCATAGGTTCATAGGTAGGTACTAGGCTATCGGCCCTAGGGCCCATACAAGCCTAGCCAAAAAATGTACCCTGGCTTTTGCCACCCAAGAAAATTATTTTTATGTGCCCCTGTTGAGCAGAGCCACAGAAGTGATTCTCGGGGTGAATTTCCCATTTCCCATCCAATCATCAAGATTTTTCTTGAAGAGTGCTAATGAGGAGCTCTGTTTGACATAGATAGGTAGTCTCTTCCTGAGTATGGGAAGTCTCTGGGACAGGAATCTATCCCTCCAGCATGTTCTGTTTATTGTGGTGACAAGGTTTATGTCTCTAGAGCGTGTAGCTCGGAGGGATTGGGATTTCTTTAAGTGGAGCATGTCCAACAGCTCTGGGTTTGACATAGCTTTGTATGTTAGGCAGAGATCGCCCCTGAGTAGGCGATATGCGATGGAGTAAAGCTGTAGTTTTTTGAGATGGTCTGCATAGGGCATCTGTTTGAGGCCAGTAATCCTCTTTTTGAGGTATTTCTGTGGTCTTTCCAGTTGTTGTAGATGTCTTGTGAGGTACATATCAAAAGGGGCGTTTTACTCTATAATGGGTCTAATGAGTGATGAGTAGAGGGGAACAATGACCACTTTTTTCTGGATGAGAATCCTATTGTGATGAGATGAGCCACGTAGAAGGATTTCCAGACCACTGTGGTGATGTGATTATCAAAGGAGAGACTACTGTCCACCTGTGTCCCAAGGTCTCTTATCACATTTTCGGCATTACGTGGAGTACCAGCTATGTGGTAGTTCATGGGTACAGAGTTTTTACCAAAGGGGATGACAATACACTTTTTGGCATTGAGCTTCAGGCCATGGCTTTGGCACCAGGTATCTGTCTCAGTGAGATGTGTTAGTTAGTTAGTTAGTTAGTTAGTTAGTTAGTTAGTTAGTTAGTTAGTTAGTTAGTTAGTGCGTTGTTTCACTGGGAGAGAGAGAGACAGAAAGTTAATAAGGATATCTTTATGGTTGAACTAGATAGGTACAGTACTATTTGTCTCCAATCTTGTTACAAAGAACAAAAAAATAAATAGGATGCCCTGCCTTCTCTGCACCATCATGTCATCAACTTCCAAACTCCATCCTGTCAGTGAACCTACATCAAGTGTAGCAATTCGTAGTTCATGTTTGGCAGGTTTGATTGATTTTATGTCTAGCTTTTTCTTAACAGAGCTATCCCAAGCTAATCCAGGGTGGGTAACTGAACACTGGTCAGCCAGTAGCTTATTGAACCAGGGCTACTAGTCTACATGGTGACCACATACTGGCAAATACATATAGGGGCACATACACCCCTCACACCACTAGCATGGGTCCCTGGAGTATCTTGAGTCCTCAACCCACTTATCCCCAGCAATTACCCATTACCATTTGGTGACATTAGTTAACACAACCAAATCACACAGAGCAATACTTTTAAAATGCCAACTGGCTAGCCCTACTATTGGGTGCAGTCTGTGATCTATGTTCTCTTTCTTGAGGATACAGTGCACTAGAGTAGATGTTCAAACCAGCTGGTCTGTACAGCTGTTCCCTCTGTAGGGCACCATGTAGAGTCTGTGCTGCTGCCCACAGCTCCATTCATTGATGATACTGAGGTGGAAGCATTCAGCATGTTTTTTGGAGTTGGGAGGAACCCCTTAGAGACAACAGGAAGAGCATGCAAACTTCAAACAGGCATTAGCTGGCAGTCAGGACTGACCCCTATACCTTGTGCATGAGAGGGAAAGACCTTAATCATTATGCCAGCTGGTCTCTGTATCACCTTCTTATGCCATCATTAATGGCATTTCAATTTCATCTTTATAACATAATTTTGCACACCTCCTTTCATTATATACTTAATTTATAATAGCATTCATGCACATTACAAAAAGTCAACTACTCATTGGACATCCTTGTCTAATCCCTTTTTGTATTATTACCATTCTGCTTATTTTACCATTAAAAGGTTCATAGGTTAATACTCGACAAACTGACCTGAAGGGATATTTTAGGCCTAGCCAATAAGCCGATGTCAGAATCAAACCCTGTGTCTATCAGATGAAGACCTTAGCCATTATGCCAAACCCACTCTCAAAAGTACTAACTAATACTCTGTACTTTCATCATAAGTTTCTCTCATTAATCTTAATCCTTTTTTATTTTTAGAACTCTCAAAAATATCTAAATTATCATAAACTTTTTCCACCAACCTTACTTCCTTTCCTTTTTCTTTTATACAATATCTTACCTCTTTAATCAACCTTAACGTTTCACTTACTTTTTTAGCTTTCATAACAAAGATTCCATTTCTCCATTTATTTTCCATTTTTGTTTCTATTCTTTTGCATTATTTTCTTTAGAATTTTATAATCTATATACATCAACATTATTGGTGTACATTTTTTTTTTCAAACTAATTTTTCTCCATACAAATCCTATTTTCACAAAGCCTGATTTTTCTTCATTCATAACCTTTACAAATGCATTTTTCTGAATTCTGATCATCTGTTTAGAAATTTCATTACCAAAACAATCACTACCAGGTGATGAACTCACATATATTTTATTCAATACCTCTCCAGTTCTTCTATACCAGTATTCTTCATTAGAAATTAATTCTCTGCTTTTTAAACATTTTACAATCTCATTTTTTCTCATATTTTCTATTATTAGTTTTTGTTTATTTCTTCAATAAATACAATGACCTCTTCTGTTTACTTTTGTTCCACAACCATTTCTTCTTTTTCATTTATAATTATTATTATCCTATTTTTCTGTTTAAACTTTTTACTAAGAAACAGTTTAACTACTTCCTTTATAATTCAGGCAAGAAACTCCTGCCTTAACATTGTAGTTTTTTCTTGTTGTGTCTCTCTCCCCCAGATTTACCAATCAGACATGCAGGACTAAACTAGTCCTGCACGTAAGCGGCAGTTTAAGAGAAGGATGGCAGCGCTCCATGAATATTAATGAAGGCGCACTGCTTGAGCTCCAAATCCTACACTGAGCATGGATGAGTGCAGGAGGCATGTCTGAGAGCAGAGCTCTCAGAATAAACATGCCCCTGCAAAGTAGAACAGCAGAAAGTGTAAATAAATGAGTGAGACCACTCATAGGTGTCCGCATATCCCCACCAACAGTCCCTCAAGTGTACAACAGGAACAGTGCATATAAATAAAATGAAGAAACCCTTTTATATTTTTTTATAAAACCCTGAGTACAGCTAACCATAGGTGTGCGGGTTTGCCCATCGCTTAGCTACGGTTAAAGCAGTCTAAAAGGCTGAAGAGGATAACAAGGAAGATATATGCAAATGAAACAGCACAGCAATAATGTAGTGGTCAGAGCATCTGCCTAACGAGCAGGCATTCCTGGTTTGCGTCCCACTGCAGCACATTCCATCGTCTATGTGAAATCTGTATATGAACATTTTTTGACATTCTTTTCCAGTATAATCTACTAAATAACATTTAAATGTGAACTGGAATACTGCATTAAATGCACACGTGAAGTGTCAGTGTCATAATGAATAAGGCACTAGTAAGCAGGTTTAAGCACAAATAAGCAGTAGTAAGCATATATAAGCACTAGTAAGTGTGTTTAAGTGTGTTTGCATGGGGGTAAGCATTGTCTACACAGATTAAGCAAAGTAGAAGCTAACTGAATGTAAGAAACTGTAACCAAAGGTTAGCATTGCTTAGCTCCGTGCAAACCTGTGCACAACCGCTTACAATTGCTTTAAAGTGCCTTAATCACTCTGTACCCAATGGCCCGTGTTCTGCCCAGCAACAAAATAAACAGCTTCTGCAAGGCTCGAACGCAGGACCCTGTACACCACAGTCATAGTTGTTAACCACTAAGCCATCATAGCAATACATATAAATGAGGTATCAGCAAACTAATCCTCACCACAATACAGTCAAAGCAAACATGTGAACTGAATCTATGTACAGTGTGATGTTGTATAACCTGCCACAGAACATAAATATATGAACTGGAGTACTGCAGTAAGCATAGATTTGAGGTGTTATTGTAATAAAGTGTAGAAGTCCCCAGGTCCTCATACAGTGTATGTACACATGAATCACGGATACCAGACACATATATAACCTGTAAGGAATAATAAATCACTGCCAAAAGGCAAATATATTGCTAATTAACTATTAAGCAATGCTAACTGCAGCACAGCTCAACTTAGTAAGTGTAAGCAATGTGTAGGGAAACCAATTCAATCTGCCCAATGGTATACCTTTTTAAGCAGTGCCAACCTTAGGTAAGCAGGTGTGCCCATAGCTTAGCCTTTTCAAAACTGGCCAGTCATGGAAAAGTGCGGGAAATTGGCCCTAAGTAAACCCAAGAGGCAGGAATACAGATAATAACTGGTTGTAGCTTCCCCTTGCAGGCACTATGGCAGTAAGCGGAGAAGGGGTGTGCTTCCAGGCACAGGGCTGGTGCATCTAAGAGTCCAAGGTCATGGCTGGACTCCTAGTTAAGGCCATGCACAGAGACTGCTGCAGGGCCAGTAACAGGGTTCCCAATATAAGGCAGAGGCTTGGGACCATCTTGCCCCCGACCTCACCAGTGCTACTGGCATACCATGAACTGGTAAGCAGGTCAGGCACCACTATGCTGACTTGAAGTAGTGGAAAGGGGTCTTCTTGGAGGAGTGTCTTCAAGAGGCTAGAGCAGCAGGGGATGTCCCAGCCGTGTGTAAGTATCAGTCCATGACCTGTGTAATAATTGCCATCTCGGGTATATCAAGGATAGGAATGGCTAAATATTCTTCTTATGCCCCCCACAGCTGCAATGGAGTGGGCCGTGAACCAGGAGGCCCACATCAGCCACCTGGCGTGGTTGCGATGCGAGGCAGGTCAGTAATACTCATGCTTCTACTGTCATAGGAAATAAGAATAAAAGTAGTAGTAAAGTAATTGCTAATCTAAACCTGTATTGTTCAAGGCAAGTTCTGCATACACTAGAGAATATGGCAGTAAGAGTCTGATAATGTTAGTATGGCAATAAAAGTGTAATACCCTGACAAAACAGGTCCAACTGCTGGACTATATATCTATATTCTGGTATCATATGGTAATGTAGATTTGCAATCATGTAATAGTACTGTTGTATTAAGCACTGTTACCTACACCATGCACCATAAATCGAATGTGTAAGAATACCTGTATATGTAAGGTGCAATCCCCAGAGGCCATTTAGTACAACTGAGAGACACATAGCAGTAAACAGGTAAAATGCAGACAACAAAGACGAAATAGCACATGTAACTGAGATGTGAAGTGTTGTTCTTTTAGTACACACAGCCACGGTTCGAATCCTGCCAGTGGTGGTAGTCTGCATGTAGAATCATACCCCACAACTGTATAAATATGTCCAGAATGTCTATTAAAGTGTCCCTTATATATTGCCTATCAACCTGTCCCCCTAGGAAATCAGTGGGGTGATCCCAGACATATAGGCAGCAGACAGGAAATACAACTGACTGACGCACATCTATGACAAACATCTGGCACACTAGCAACTCCCCAATACCTTATATTACTAAGAAGCCACATATGTCCCATTTACACCCCAGCTTGTTAAGCTGTGGTCAGAGTGTGTACAGTAACAGAGTGAGTAGCATGTGCAGAATCCGGAACTTTGTGTGGCAACAGTCAGGTAGTGCTAACAAACATTGATCCCACAGATATGTTGGATATGAACAATGAGCTGATAAATACAGACTAATATAACCTGCAATGGTACTGTCCACCCTGGTATTGTAGGGGATTGTGAGTGTTGCAGTTTCTCCGAATAAGAAAGTATCACTTGTCACTGTCACCCAAACTGTGTTACATAATATAACTGTGTAGTAAAGCATGTACATGTGTGTGTCAGGTCACTAAAGGTGGAAGAGGGCAATATTCTAGATATGTCCAGGCACACCAGCATGTGGTCACCACATGGCCAAAGTCTGTGCAGAAAGAGTTGGATAGCATAGTGCAAAACATCAACCCAGAATCAGGGGTGTATGTGCACAGTCAGTGGTACCAAACATTCCCTCCACAGGTATACCAGGTAAGAGGTGTATACTGCAGGTAAGACCGGTTCATGTGTAGTGATGTTGACAGCCATATCAGTGTCCAGTATAGGTCTATAGGGTAGTGTAGTAAGACTTGTAAGGTACAGATAACAGCACTGACTAGGAAAGTAATGCTGAGTACAGGAATATACTACTTGTTAATTGACATCTTTCTCTCCCCCCACCTTATCTCCAACAATAATCAACATACCCACCCCGACTGGTATGTACTGACTCTGATAATGGCCAATCATATGATAAATATTCTAATGGTTCCCATGCGTGTGCCATATTGAATTATTCCAACATTTGTTGGCATGGTGCCATCAACGTAGCTGCATGCTGTTCTTATTGCCGCTGTGGTTCCATATATGCATGTGTTCTGTTTGCTATGCAATTGTTCTGTATCTGGTGTCTGGGTTAATGGGAATATCAATGCATGCTGTTATACCTAACCCTGGAATGTGTTAACTATAACTAATCCATAAATGATCTTGAAATCTAAACACTATAGCATGCTTGGGAAGGCCGGTCCCAGCGGACCCACCTGTCCCACCTCAGCTGGCTGCTGCACCAGCATGTTTGGTGCCCAACCCCGTACCTCCCTGTCTGTTGGTCCTGCACCACCTTCGGGTGGAACTGCCCCAGGGGATGGGGCTCGACCCCCCCCCATGGAAGTGGGAGTGGACAGGCACCTGTCACCCGTGGCCAGGTCGGGTTCATGGTACGCAGAGCGATCAATGACCAGGTCGCTGATCTTCTACACCAGCTTGAGGGCCGCATGTCACAATTAGAGAATAAGCCTTACTCTGTGGCTCAGCCCCCAGCACAGCCATCTTCGGGCTGTGAAGATGCAGTGGTGACTGCTCATGGGTGGGGACCTCAGTCCCACTGTTACCAGTAGGGGGCTTATGGGCTTCTGATATCCCAACACACCTCTTCATCAAGGTGCTTACCCCCCACATGTGTCATATACCGACCTTGCATGCGTCTTGTGTGTCTTGTCTGTTAACCTACCCAACCTACCTCCCCAAATATACCTACTACCCCTCCCCAACATCCCACTCCATTTCACACACATGCCCACTGGACACATGTAATCTGGTCTAATTGGCATCATAATGAATTATTGTTGTCCTTACCCCTCTTCCAGTGGTTTGAGTGTCCAAAGCTACCTCCAAATACAGTGTATATGCCCAGCTGTTGCTGTAGAAGAAATGTGCAGCTATGCACCTCCCTACACCCTTCCTACACATCCCTAGCTATTTTCCCTACTGTCTTTCCCTCTTTGTGCCCCTTTCTTCACCACTTTCCTATCAATCCCATTTTCTTTTCCTTTAAAGAAATTAGCGTGGGGGTAAGCGAGAGTAACCACTTTTAAGCAGCAGTAAGCAGGATTAAGCCTGTTTGCGTGGGTGTAAGCAATGACTACACAGGTTAAGCAATTTAGGAGCTAACTGAGTATAAGAAACAGTAACCGTAACTTAGCAGTGCTTATCGTCACGCAAACCCATGCAAACCTGCTTACAACTGCTCAATAGTGCCTTAATCACACTGTATCCAACGGCCCTTGTTCTGCCTAGCAACAGAATAAACAGTCTCTGCTAGGATCAAACCCAGGACCCTGCACACTATAGCCAAAGCAATTTACCACTAAGCCATCTCAGATATACATATCCTTGATGTATTCACAAACATATCATCCAGCCCAGTCATTCAACAGTACAGAGAATGTATTCCAACATGTAGATGTATGTGTTTGAGTGATTATATTAATGTCTAAACAGATACAACTTGTTTTACTTTACTAATACCTGGACTTTGGGAATTATGCAGTACATCTTGGAACAAAATCAGGCTGTGGTCTGTGTGTGTTTATGTAGGGCAGTGAGATTGAGGGTTGAAATTACCTGGAATATGACTGCATAACCTTCTGAAATTCAGTGAAGAGCAGTATTAAAATAGCTTCTCTCTGTGTAATATGTTGTTGGGAGGGTGGCCTAATGGTTAAGGTGTTTGCCTTACAAACACAAGGTGCAGGGTTTGAGTCTCACAAGGGACAATTGGCTAGGCTTAAAATGGCTCACAAGGGCAGGTAGCTTAGTACTAATCTATGAACCTATGAACATGTTTATATATATATATATATATATATATATATATATATATATATATATATATACATACATACATATACACATGCAAATGTCTACATCTATAGATATATATGTCCACATCTACATGTGTAAATATATACGGCAGGTTATATATATATGTCAGCAGATATATATATATATATATATATATATAGGTATATACGGACATATGTCTGTAGATAACAAATGGGGAAATAACAAAACATACATGTCCTCATGCAACGTTAATGGGGCTGAGAGGCCCCACACAATATACATCTGCTATGAATAGATATACCCCCCAGCCAAGCATGACTCCCTGTAATACAATACAAAGTGATGCAGATCCCATAACCAGGACCAGACACAACATGGCCATCCCTAGGATACATATACACAGACACATATATGCAGATACAGGTATATATATATATATATATATATATATATATATATATATATATATATATATATATTTGTAACTACACATACACACACACAGATACGTACAGCAAGATACATATGTAGTATGTGCACACAATATGGAGCAGCCAGTATTCCTATAGTCACCACCTTACCAACTGGAGACTGTATGAGCCACCCATACGAATGACATTCATAGCCTGCAACATATACCCACTGAGATATCAAAGGGTATAGCACCACACACAGGTGTGCATAAATGAATGTGAAGGCTTTCTTTGTGTATTATGACAGTTGTATATGCCATGTCATATAGCTGTTTAGACACTGGCATCCATATGAACAGTGTAATGCAACTGTGAAACAGATACTAAGACAGTAGTCTGGAAAGGTTGACATATGTTGCTGTTCAGGCCGAGGCCTTCAAGTAGTACAGTAGTAATGGCAGACTGGGCCACAGCATACCAGACAATCCACAGTACGTAATGCAGATGTATAGGTCAGCAGCCTCTATCTACACTCTGTACATAATCCATAGGGGGTACAGACCCCAGTTGACACAATGGGATGTATCTGGTACATAACAAGGCATACCTGGTACCATCACAATCACACTGGCAAACAAAATATCCCATATGGCATGAGGCAGTAGGCCTGCAAATACACAAAGTGGATTGTATGGTAAAGTACATCCATATACCTTAAGGCAGCTTATCCCAGATACCCACACATATTGTAACAGCCTAGGTTAGTCATGGTGCACCCCCCCTACACTCACTAATATTGGGCCATATACCACTGTTACATACACTGGCCTCTGGAGTGCATTAGGGCACACATGTAATGTGTAGGTGAAGCCCATACATATATGGCCCCAACCCCCCCCCCAGTATGTGTGGGGGACACAACAGCAGTGGAGTGATGGCAGGAATGACAGCATGACATACACACAGCCCATTACATAACAAGCCCTGACAGCATGGTATATGTGCAAAGCCTGGTATGTAGGTGGAGGACAGAGGCTGGAACACAGGCACATATGTGTAAAACTGTTGCCATACAGTAAGCATGATATGTATATGGGTATACATTTATATGTATATATGTATACTTATATATACATATATGTTCACTATATGTCCTGCGCATGGAGAGGAGCCCTACCTTAGACCCAATAGTCTCAACCTCTCAGTGCAAGGGGGTGTCACATATGTAGTGCAGGTATATTTGTAGGCTATCGCTACTGTAATAAGGATTGTCTTCACAGAAATGGTGTGTGTGGGAGGCCACATCTGCTGTTAACATGTGCGCCATTGGCTACATACAGACATCCTAAGGTCATAATAGTACAGTACCACAGCTAGCACATTAACACCCCTGTGGACTACAGCTGTGATATGGCCAATATATGTGGACAGTCTGACACACTCTGGTTAGTCCAGGGGTATACACAGATCCCCTTCATGCAAGACATGTGGACCAGGCCTGTCAATGTGGATGTTAACAGCCATGTAGTTGGGTATAACATGTACATACTGGTATACATTTGCCCTCATAGGTTATGCATTCATACACCCCTGTCTGTCCTGACACATAATAACCGCTGGTACAGAAGTGCCATGGCCACATACTATCCACTAGTTAGTGACATACATCTGAACAGCATCCCACTGCTTTGTCTGACATACATGACTGTTATTGTGGCCCAGCAGCAGTACATCTGGCAAGTATCTGGACATGACATCTCACTGGATAAGTACAGTAAGCTGCTAGGCATGTAACAAAGCACAGTGCAGGCTACAGGCAGACTGTCTCAACACTGGGCTAAATCTCCTATGTGGGAATACACATGTACCTGCATAGATAGCAGGGTCTACAGACATGTCACATTACAGAGTAACAGACACCTGTGTGAAAGTGCATAACCACAACCAATGTGAACACAGCCACAGCCACATATGGTAAGCTAGTGTACTATTACAGTATATGGACTATCTTATGTACACCATCCTCATATGAGCCATTCACACAACAACCCTACATATACTGGGCCACTACACAGTCTGATCCGATGTCTGCCTGTGGTTTGGGACATGTTTGTGTTCACCCCTACAAACATGTAAGCTGACAGGGTGACATACAGTGGAACAGCATGCAACATCAGATAGAACAGGTCCAAGAACAATGACACCTATCACAGTCTGTACATAGGCCAAGGTACATATGCACTATACGCACACTGTTGACAATTACCAGACATACACATACCCCAGTACTGTACACACAACGACAGAATGCCCAGGCTATGTCCTCAAATATAACCCCTACTATACATAACATATGTAGCAGTCTGATATCTCACTGGCTTGTTATCAGATATACTGTCAATGAATAAGGTGTACAGAACATATGCACCCCCTACTGCATGACATATGTACAAAGGTTGACAGAGTTGTGGCTGGAGGCACAAACACAGGGCCAATATTGACATGTTGTTGTGATAACCTCATACATTTTCTGCCGTAACAGGGTTTGATGCAACATATGTCTTATGAGGGATATGACATCAGTAACTCTCTCGGCTGTCACCATCTACTGACTGCAATCCTCAAACTACCTGCTGCAGTTGAGAGAAAGGTGATTTGTGGGTAACACAAGTAACACAAGGCACCACACACTGCCCAGTCTGCAGATGACCATACAGATGGGGATTCCTCATAAACATAGCATTGACATGACAATTATTAAAACATGTAAGACAGCCATATCCACACACACCCTGTTAAACCAGCATTACCCCAACTGCAGTATAACAGCACTTACAGTCTGTAGTCAGGACAGGCACATTTCCCTCCTGTGTGATGGCCTGTTTCCACAGTGTATGTTGTCAGAGGTAAGTCCCCAATCCATCTGTGATGCTGTTAACCAAACAACAGATCTAGTCCCTGCTCACAGTGAATGAAAAGGCCTAACACCAACATGATGTTCCTAGATATTGGAGTGTGTTTCCATGCAATTGGCTATGGGAATGTTACCACAGCTGTCCCACATGCAATCAGCTAGATGAGGTCTGTAATCCATGCAGAGGCCATCAGCTGATCATGAGCATCACTGACAATATACATGCCGCTGCCTAAGCAAAGCAGGTGTAAGTCTCCACATCCACCAGAGAGGGAGTGAGAGAGGCAGAGAGAGGCAAAGATAAGTCAGGGTGGGTTGGGAGAGTAAAAGTTAAGCGTGCTTGTGTTGTTACACACCTACTAGTCCAGGGTATTGAACCCCTGACTGACTATGTACTGATATCACATCTGTTATCCCTGCATGCTGGATATTGTGATTTATGCTAGGTGCACCATATAAGTAATTTTAAAACCCTCCTCAACATTGAGGTCATTTGTTACACACTCACAACCACCTCCACATGAATGACAAACATTGACATTTTAAGACACACACACACACACACACACACACACACACACACACACACACACACACACACACACACACACACACACCTGGGATTATAGCCCCTATCTAAATCGTTATTACATGACAGCACAATGCAATTATAGAATGTGCCATGGAGATTGCTGGAGTACTTTTTACCCAAAGGTTTATTTCACAGTGAGTGATATCAGCAAGATTGTCAAGGTTGGATGAATGAATTGTAGTGAGTATGACTAGCCAGACATGCATTGCTCTCTAAACATGCATAGGAACATTCACAAAAGCATCCACGATGACTATGTATGAGAATAGCACCCCTACCAGAGTTTTATATCACACTACAGCATTACACTGTTATAGCATGCACCACAGAGATTGTTGGAGTACTTTTTCCCCCAAAGGCCCAAAGGTGTACTTCACAGTGATTGACATCAGCAGGATTGCCAAAGTAGGGCATTTGAATTGTATTGAGTGTGACTAACCTAAATTGCCCTAATTAGTCTGTATGCATTAACCACTGTTCTGGGCAGAAGAAAAATAACCTGCCTTTGCAGGTCATGAACCCAGGACCATATGCACTATAGTCACAGTAACTAACCACTAAGCCATCATGACGGTACATGAGACTAAGGTTTCACCAAAGTAATCCCACCATAGGCTAATCAAACTGAACATGTGACAGTATATATATATATATATATATATATATATATATATATATATATATATATATATATATATATGGTTCTACCTGACATAAACGAAACCCCAAAACACCGACAACGCAATCACCGAAACCACATAACCGACAGTACAAAAACACGAAACTCGACAACGAAATAACCGACGGTACACAAACACGAAACCTCATACACTGCACACACCACAATCACAACAATCAACAAACAAAACACATTCCCCATCCAAAAACCACATACGCAACACAAGCACACCAAAATCCCTACAGACCCACACTAAACCTCACATACACAACTACCTACAACCCTAACCCAAACCCTAACCCTAAGGTCCGTCACCACCGCACACTTACCTGACCCGCTCCCTAACCCTAACTCACTTATCCCACTAACCCAAACACAATCACTACCGCACTTACCTGACCCGCTCCCTAACCCTAACTCACTTATCCCGCCCCTAACCCAAACACAATCACTACCACACACTTACCTGACCCGCTCCCTAACCCTAACTCACTTAACCCACCCCTATACCCACAGACCGTCAATATCCACACTTACATTACTCGCACCCTAACGTCCGTCACTACCGCATACTTACACAGCCTTTTCCCATGTCGGCATCCTCGGCGTCGGTGCTTTCATCCATCGGGTCGGTCTTCTGAACTGTCGATCTTCTGGGTCCCGTCGCATCGGTCTTCTGAACTGTCGATCTTCTGGGGCTCCCGATTTCCGTGTCGATGTTCCAGATGTCGTCTAACTGAGGTAGAACCATATACATATATATATATATATATATATATATATATATATATATATATATATATACAGTTGTCCGTAAATGACCTCTCCAAAGCCAACTTCATGCTACTGAAGACAGAAGTAACAATATTTGTGACACCCATGGAGACAGTAGCTGACAGTTCAACTGATGAATCCTGTGCTAAGGCGCTGCATGAGCACATCCACTTGTGCATAATTCCTGACATCCCACATAGAACCACAATGCTCACCTCCCAAATAAGCAAGCCAGTCTGGTTGTCTCCTGCCATTAACAGCATATACAGCAGAAGGTAGACACTGTTGAAGAAAAAAGGATAATCCAAGGATGCATGCAACTCCCTTACCAGCCTTACTAAGGTGATGAGATCCCTCATGGAATCCTCCAAAGCTGGTTATGTAACTAAAATTACCACAGATTCCACAGAAAACAACACAGCATTCAATAGTATGTCCAGAATCTAACTGGCAATGGTTAGAAGTGCTCTGAGCTACAACAGAATGGCATTACATAGACTGCTCCCATGGAATGTGCCAATGTCCTGGCAGATTGATTTAGTGCCACATTCACCCCTTCTTACCCCAAAAAGGGCCCATGTCAATACGAAAAAAGTTCCATTGCCCAGTAATCATGGCCACACAGGCAGAAACCACACTATCCACAGCTAAGAATACAGCATCCATGGGACCAGATGACATCCTGGGCTGTGTACTACATGAACTACAAAATGAAATGGCAACTCACCTAACTGTCATGTGTAATCATAGCCTCACATCAGGCCTGGTGCCCACTGAGTGGCGCACAGCTGCAGTTATCCCACCCCACAAGGAGGGATCCACTTGTGATCCCTGGAACTACCATCACATCAGTCTGATGAGCCTGATCTGCATGGCCATGGAATGCATTATCAGGGATGTTTTGTACGCAGACATTGGCAACCCTCAAACACTGGACCTCACACAGATTGGGCTCATGGAGGGCCAGTATTGTCTCCTGAAATTGACTGACTGCTTTGACTCAGTCTGCATAGCTGTTGAAGAGAGTAAGGCAGTCCACAAAGCCTATGTGGACCTTGCCAAGCTCTTCAACACCATCCACCAGTCTGGAGACATAGATTAACATACTAATCCGGCCATACATCCCTATGCCACTTGATGGTTTGCCACATGGCTTACTGACAGAACTCAAACTGTAGGTGTAACTGACTCCAAATCCATCCACAGACAAGTGACAAGTGGAGTACCTCAGGGTTCAGTCCTGAGACCACTGTTGTTTGGTATCTACATCTCTGATGTACAGGCCAACAGTATGGGACTCTGGCTAACAAAGTTAACAGATGACTGCAAAATGGGAGTTATTATGAGCCTGACTGTACTGTATAATATGTTACTGATACCAGCCTGACATCATACAGGTGGGATGTAGCACTGTTAACATATAGTGCCCTTGCTGTGTAAGGCCCTGGTTATGGGATCTGCAACAGTTGGTAGTGTATTGCAGGGCAGACGTATTTGGCTGTGGGGGGGATACCTATTCATGCATGACATATGTTGTTTGTGGCTGTCAACCCCATTAATGGTGCATGTGGACATATATGTTTCTGCTATGTTCCCACTTTATCTACAGATGTATGTCTGTATATACCTATATAGATATAAATATTTGCTTACATATATGTGTGTGTGTGTGTGTGTGTGTATATATATATATATATATATATATATATATATATATATATATATATATATACATATACATATAAAAACATGTTGTATCTGTTTAGACATTAATATAATTTCACACACATACATCTACATGTTGGAATACATTCTGTGCGCTGTTGAATGACTGAGCTGGATGATATGTTCGTGAATACAGTAGGGATATTTATATCGGACATAGCTTAGTGGTAATTCACTTTGGTTATGGTGTGCTTTGTCCTGGGTTCTAGCCTAGCAGAGGTTATTTTTTTTGTTGCTCGGCAGAACAAGGGCAAATGGTTACAGAGTGATTAAGACATGTTAAAGCAGTTGTACGCGGGTTTGTGTGGGTTTATCTGGAGGTAAGTACTGCTAAAGTCTGGTTACAGTTTCTTACAATCATTTAGCAGCTGAATTGCTTAACTTGTGTGAGCATTGCTTAGCTCTACACAAACCTGCTTACAACTGCTTTAAAGTGCCTTAATAACTGTGTATCCAGCGGGCCGTGTTCTGCCCAGCAATCAAATAAACAGCTCTCGCAAGCCTCAAACCCAGGACCATGCACAACATAGACAAAGTGATTTACCACTAAGTCATGACAGATACTATGAGATTTGATGTTTTCATAAACATATCATCCAGTCCAGTTATGCAACAATAGAGAGAATGTATAACAACATCTAGACGTATATGTGTGTAAATATATTAATATCTAATATATATATATATATATATATATATATATATACATTTTTATACATATATCAATATATATGCACATATATACATATATATAAATCGACATGCACATATGTGTCACACCTATATGTCTGCATATACACAGCATATTATATATGTGTACAATGTAATTTATATATATGTATATATACTATATAGTTTTATATATATATATATATATATATATATATATATATATATATATATATATATATATATATATATATTAGCAGATATATAAATCTATATAGGTATATATGGCCATACAATGGTAGATTAACAAATACACATATGTCCACATGCACCGTTAATGGGGTTGAGAGGTGCCGCACACTATACGTCCTGTACAAATAGGCATCCCCCCACAGCCAAACATGTGGCTGGCTTTGATATTACATGTACGGGTATGGCTTTGCACCCCAGCCTCTCAGCTAATTTACATCTGTTATCCCTGTATGGTTGACATTGTGATATATAGTAAGGCCACCATAAACGAAATAAGCAAAATCCCCTCCACATTGCCCACACTCACACCCACCTCTACACGGGATATGAGTTTCAAACACACACACCTGTCATGTCTGGGAGTTGAACCCCTACTTAACTAGTTTATTACACTACAGCACTATGCAGTTATAGTACACGCCATGGACATTACTAAAGTACTTTTTCCCCAAAGGTGTATTTCACATTGAGTTACAGCAGCAGGATTACTAAAGAAGGGCATTTCAACTGTACTGTGAGTGACTAGCCTAAAATGCATTGTTCCCTACATAGAGCTAGGTCTATATCATTATACAACATGGAGCAGTTATAGGATGCACCACAGGGATTACTAGAGAAATCCTTCCCCAAAGGTGTATTTCACAATGAATGACATCAGCGGGATTACCACAGAAAGGCATTTTAACTGTACTGCGAGTGACAAGCCTAAAATGCATTGCTCCCTACACAGACAGTGAAACACACACAAAACATCCACAACTGACATGTGTGGGTATGGAACCCCTGACCAAGGTCTATATCACACTACAGAATGGAGTTGCTATAGGATGCACCACAGTGATTACTAGAGAAATCCTTCCCCAAAGGTGTATTTCACAATGAATGACATCAGCAGGATTACTAAAGAAGGGCATTTCAACTGTACTGCGAGTGACTAGCCTAAAATGCATTGCTCCCTACACAGACAGTGAGATACACACAAAACATCCACGACCAACATGTGTGGGTATTGAACCTCTGACCAAGGCCTATATCATACTATAGCATGGAGCAGTTTTAGGTCGCACCACAGAAATTACTACAAAACTTTATCCTCAAAGTTGTATTTCACAATGAATGACATCAGCAGGATTGCCAAAGTAGGGCATTTGAAATGTACTGTGAGTGAGTGGCCTATAATGCATTGCTCCATACACAGACATTGGAACTCACACAAAACATCCAGAACTGCCATGGGTGGAGATGGAACCCTACCACAGTTCTAAATCACACTACAGCAGTACGCAGTTACAGGATGCACTACAGAGACTAGTGAGCTACAACCTTCCCAGAGGTGTATTTCTAGATGGGTGACATCAGCAGCCTTGCCAAAGTTGAGTATATGAATTCTAAGGAGCGTGAGTACCCTAAAAAGAATTGTTCTCTACTCAGTCAAAGACAGACGAAGACACATGGACACACAGATTCACACATACACAGTGGCCAAGTCTCGGGTTGGAACATCTACCTAACTACATTATCACACTACAGCAGTATGCAGTTATAGGACATGCTACGAAGATTACTGGGCTATACTCTTCCCAGAGGTGTATGTCTAGGTGAGTGACATCAGCAGCTTTGCCAAAGTTGAGTATATGAATTGTACGGAGTGTGAGTAGCCTAAAATGCATTTCTCTCTACACAGTCAGACACACACACAAACACACACTGACACAATTACCAAGTATGGGGTTAGAACTACTACCTAACTAGTTTATCACAATAGCAGTATGCAGTTATGGGACGCGCCATGGAGATTACTAAGCTACAGCTCTCCCAAAGGTGTAAATATATACATATAAAAACACGTTGTATCTGTTTAGATATTAATATAATTTCACACACATACATCTACATGTTGGAATACATTCTGTGTGCTGTTGAATGACTGGGCTGGATGATATGTCCGTGAATACAGTAGGGATGCTTCTATCGGACATAGCTTAGTGGTAATTCACTTTGGCTATGGTGCGCTTTGTCCTGGGTTCTAGCCTAGCAGAGGTTATTTATTTTGTTGCTAGGCAGAACAAGGGCAAATGGATACAGAGTGATTAAGACATGTTAAAGCAGTTGTACGCGGGTTTGTGTGGGTTTATGTGGAGGTAAGTACTGCTAAAGTCTGGTTACAGTTTCTTACAATCATTTAGCAGCTGAATTGCCTAACTTGTGTGAGCATTGCTTAGCTCCACACAAACCTGTGCAAACCCAGGCAAGCCTGCTTACAACTGCTTTAAAGTGCCTTAATAACTGTGTATCCAACGGGCCGTGTTTTGCCCGGCAACAAAATAAACAGCTCTCGCAAGCCTCAAACCCAGGACCATGCACAACATAGACAAAGTGATTTACCACTATGTCATGACAGATACTATGAGATTTGATGTTTTCATAAACATATCATCCAGTCCAGTTATGCAACAATAGAGAGAATGTATAACAACATCTAGATGTATATGTGTGTAAATATATTAATATCTAAACAGATGCAAAATATATATATATATATATATATATATATATATATACATTTCTAAAACTGTATACATATATATCAATATATATGCACATATATACATGCATATGCCTAAATCGACACATATATGTGTCTACACCTATATGTCTGCATATACACAGCACGTTACATATGTGTACGCAGATATTTATCTATGTAGGTATATACGGACATATATATATATATATATATATATATATATATATATATATATATATATATATATATATATTAGCAGATATATAAATCTATATAGGTATATATGGCCATACATCTGTAGACAACAATGCTAGATTAACAAATACACATATGTCCACATGCACCGTTAATGGGGTTGAGAGGCGCCGCACACTATACGTCCTGTACAAATAGGCATCCCCCCACAGCCAAACATGTGGCTGGCTTTGATATTACATGTATGGGTATGGCTTTGCACCCCAGCCTCTCAGCTAATTTACATCTGTTATCCCTGTATGGTTGACATTGTGATATATAGTAAGGCCACCATAAACGAAATAAGCAAAATCCCCTCCACATTGCCCACACTCACACCCACTTCTACACAGGATATGAGTTTCAAACACACACACCTGTCATGTCTGGGAGTTGAACCCCTACTTAACTAGTTTATTACACTAGTTTATTACACTACAGCACTATGCAGTTATAGTACACGCCATGGACATTACTAAAGTACTTTTTCCCCAAAGGTGTATTTCACATTGAGTTACATCAGCAGGATTACCAAAGAAGGGCATTTCAACTGTACTGTGAGTGACTAGCCTAAAATGCATTGTTCCCTACATAGAGCTAGGTCTATATCATTATACAACATGGAGCAGTTATAGGATGCACCACAGGGATTACTAGAGAAATCCTTCCCCAAAGGTGTATTTCACAATTAATGACATCAGCGGGATTACCACAGAAAGGCATTTCAACTGTACTGCGAGTGACAAGCCTAAAATGCATTGCTCCCTACACAGACAGTGAAACACACACAAAACATCCACAACTGACATGTGTGGGTGTGGAACCCCTGACCAAGGTATATATCACACTACAGAATGGAGCTGCTATAGGATGCACCACAGGGATTACTAGAGAAATCCTTCCCCAAAGGTGTATTTCACAATGAATGACATCAGCAGGATTACCAAAGAAGGGCATTTCAACTGTACTGCGAGTGACTAGCCTAAAATGCATTGCTCCCTACACAGACAATGAGATACACACAAAACATCCATGACCAACATGTGTGGGTATTGAACCTCGGACCAAGGCCTATATCATACTACAGCATGGAGCAGTTTTGGTTGCACCACAGAAATTACTACAAAACTTTATCCTCAAAGTTGCATTTCACAATGAATGACATCAGCAGGATTGCCAAAGTAGGGCATTTGAAATGTACTGTGAGTGAGTGGCCTATAATGCATTGCTCCATACACAGACATTGGAACTCACACAAAACATCCAGAACTGTCATGGGTGGAGATGGAACCCTACCACAGTTCTAAATCACACTACAGCAGTACGCAGTTACAGGACGCACTACAGAGACTAGTGAGCTACAACCTTCCCAGAGGTGTATTTCTAGATGGGTGACATCAGCAGCCTTGCCAAAGTTGAGTATATGAATTCTAAGGAGCGTGAGTACCCTAAAAAGAATTGTTCTCTACTCAGTCAAAGACAGATGAAGACACATGGACACAGAGATTCACACATACACAGTGGCCAAGTCTCGGGTTGGAACATCTACCTAACTACATTATCACACTACAGCAGTATGCAGTTATAGGACATGCTACGAAGATTACTGGGCTATACTCTTCCCAGAGGTGTATGTCTAGGTGAGTGACATCAGCAGCCTTGCCAAAGTTGAGTATATGAATTGTACGGAGTGTGAGTAGCCTAAAATGCATTTCTCTCTACACAGTCAGACACACCCACAAACACACACTGACACAATTACCAAGTATGGGGTTAGAACTACTACCAAACTAGTTTATCACTACAGCAGTACGCAGTTATGGGACGCGCCATGGAGATTACTAAGCTACAGCTCTCCCAAAGGTGTATTTCACATGGGATGACCTCAGCAGGCTTGTCATAATACTGCTATGGGGAGGGAGGTGTGTGCATGGGCCATAACCCAGTCATGTAGGGGTAGATATGCCACATGCGGGCACACACGGGGTCATATGTCACAGGTACGTGTATACAGCTACTACATGATTACTTCCTTGTACGGTCATGTTGTACAGCTGGCACGTGCACCACATTGTCTGTCATGCTGACAGATACTGGTGGCTAGTATCTGCAGTGAGTGACATCTGCAGCTCATGTGTTTGGGGCCCTTTGGCTGTGTGCTGGGTGGGACAGGCCCGGATGGCTCCTTGTCATGGTCACCCTTTTCCACACATCTATGTCCGTCTACCTATTGCTTATTATAGTGTGTTGTCCTTACATATGTGTCTGTATTTCTATCCACTGTGTGTGAAAGACAGTAGTGGTGCATACTGATATGTGTCTGCATTAAGAACTGCAACTGCCAGATATGTCTGGTCCACTGGTGTTTGCAGACATGGCCTTCATGTTTTTAAGTGTGTGAGCATGCCCAGTATGGCCATCTGTATTGCATGTGTGGATTAAGTCCAGGTAGTTTGTACTGCGGTGCTGACCTTTGTGCTGTGCAATGACAGGTAGCATGCTGGGTCTGCAGGGTATCCATCTGTCATTTGGCATTGACTGTTGCATAGCGGGAGGGGAGACCTGACTGTTTCTACATTTCTACACGAGAGTAGGGGGGGGCACACCTGACTGTTACTATAAGTGTACATAGGATGGGGGGCACACCTGACACTTGTACACATTTGCTAGGACTGTACTGGTATGTCAGGTACTCCATTTCAGTCTGTAATCTTACCTATCATACTGGCTAGAGGCATACCAGTGTACTACAGATCATAGCTTTAATTACTACACATTAGTTTCTGACTTCCTAGCCTTCACAACTTACATCCAACTGCCTGGCCTGCTGTAGTCTGTCTGTGTAGGCTTGGGGGAGGGTTTACCCATAGGCCTCATTCAGAGGCCATAGTACAGCATTTGTTTGTGTTTGTCTACACCTGTCCTGCTGGCTGAGACTGTTGTTGGGTATGTTAACCTTGCTGACTGGCATGTGTGGGTCTTATGGACACACATGTCACTCAGCCCATTTCCCGCAGTGAGTTTTGTCATCCTGTGTAATACCAGCTACTATGGTGACTCCAGTATGTGTTACAGATGTCATGGTGTCACTATGGATGTCTACTGTCTGCTGCCATAACATTCGGCCACCCAATTACCTTGCATGCTCACATCCATACCATAGCTACAGGTAACAACATATTCTACTCCATTTGGCAATTGCCAGGTTAAATGACATACCTTGAGGATGTGCCAGACTTGAGGATGGTGCTGGAGGGCTGCCTATGTCAGATGCACAGAGTACATTCCTTATACATGGTTGAGCACAGATAGTGTCATGTTTGGCATCCCTTTTACTGTCTGTGCAAGTCAGAGAGAGGTATCATTCCCTGGGTCCCTACTGTGTCAGTGCATATGCTATGTGTTGCCTCTTTGCCAAGGCCAGAGCATACTGGGCATTCCTCCTTCTGCCTACTGGTGCAGGCTCAGGTTGTTCCTCCTCTGAGTCACTCTATGCCTGTACAGGCCTTGGCATTGGTGGGGGGCTGTGTGGCCCTGCCCCATTTTGTTCCTGCTGCAGCTGTTTCTGCAGGATCATATTGTGTAGCATAGCACATACCATAACAATTTGGGTACATGTAGCTGCTGAATACTGCAAGGCCCCACCAGATGTGTCCAGACACTGGAACCGTGACCTGAGCATCCCAAACATGCGCTCTATTATATGTCTGGCCTGTGCGTGTGCCTCATTATGGCATTGTTGTTCAGGTGTGTGTGCATTTCTGATGGGTGTCATCAGCCACGGCTCCAGTGGGTACCCAGCACCCCCCACTAGGTGACCATAGGGGATGTCTACATTGGCAAATCTATGGTACAGCTGCATCAGATGCCATATGTGTGAATCGTCATAGCTTCCAGGGCAGCAAGCGCACACATTCATTATAATTCCCTGGGCATCACATATGACCTGGCAGTTGATGGAGGGGATGCCTCTGTGGTTGATGTAGGCCCTACCCTGCTCACCGGGTGGTGCTTTGATGTGCTTCTGCGTGCAGTCTATAGTGCCCACTACCCCAGGGTATTCTGCTATTTGGTGGAAGAGACGCATATTGCTGGTCAACACCTCACGTGTGTTGAGGAAATATATGTGCTCACTGGCATGTCCTGCCATGGCATCTAGGAACTGGTGGAATACTCTGGATGCTAATGCCTGTGATATCCCCATGATATCCCCAGTTGTGCTTTGGGAGATACCTGTGGCTAGTATACCTAGGCATACACATACCTTGGTATCCACTGGGATGGGTTCCCCTCGGCCAGTTTGGTGTGTCAGTTGCAGCCAGCAAAGCTCAACAATTTGTGTAGGAGATTTCTGTCCACCCTATAGTGCTCCACTATCTCCAGCTCATGTAGCCCCTGTTAGGTTACCCTGGATCTGTACACTCTTCTCCGTCTCCTCACTGTGGGTTGTTCAGCAGCATTCACATCCTCACCACCCTCAGCCTCTTGCACATGTTGTAATATGTTGCCTGCTGCAGCCTTTCTCATTTTGTAGGTTTGTTTGTTAAAATTTCCCTGCTTGTATACACTGGTGGTGTAGAGTATGAAAAAAACCAGAGGGGAATGTGTTTGCTTAGCTTATAGTAGTGTTCTGGGCTGGGCTGGTCTGCTGTCTGTGTAATTGGCTGATTCTGATACATTTCACCTGCCAGCTAAGCTAGTTCTCCTTGATTAGCTTCCTACTGCTGTTTTCCCTTCCCATTGCCTCCCTGTTTAAGCCCGTGTGCACGCCGCGCAAATGGAGTGTTCATATGTGCACAGAGCTGCTATTTCCTGATTTAACTTCCTTTTTCTTTCTGTAAAATCCAGTGTGTGGCACTCACACCCACTTACACTTTGTAAAGAGTGCTAGGCAGGTTTGGACACACTCCTAGCTTAGCTGTGCTAAGCTAGGAGAAATCCTGAGCCACAGGGCACCAATCCACTTACAGTATGCCTGTCACACTCCCGCACATGATGTCACCTATATCCTAGTCTTGTACCCAGCTATTTATACTCTTATACTCTTGGGACCTGTCTCACACCCTGGGGAAATCTGGGATTCACTATCCTTCCCCTCATTTGCATAGGATTGCCTGTTAATGCATAGTTACTTGTCCCACACTGAGCCTCCCCTCTTAGCAATCATTACTCACTGGCCAGGTTGCCTTATGCCTGCCATACTGCTTTTAGTTAGAATGCTTATTTTAGGTTTATTTTATTATTTTGCCCCGATCCAGTTTGCGCACTGCTGCCCTATGCTTAAACAGCCGAGATCGGTGAAAAAAAAATAAAAGTTGTTTTTTAAACAGTTTGCAATGCCAATGGCCTTCTACTTGGCCATTGGCATGCTTCCTCAATGATATGTGGCCTTTATTTGGAGCTGTCATAGCTCCGTTTTGTAGATTGCAGAAATGTACTTGTTTACTAACCGAGTACATTTCTGCACACTGCAGTTGTCCTGCACGGACAGCTGCCAGCTTTCTGGATCACATATTATCCTCATTTGCATGGTTTTCACCTGTGAATGAGAGTAATTTGCATACAGGAGCTCAGTCTGTGCAGGATTAGTCTAAGGGCTCACGTGCACGTCTCGGGAGCTCATTCCTGGATCGCATGTTGGCCATATTGCTGAAAATAGCTCTTAGACTAATCCTGCATGTTCTACAGAGCTTTGTAAATCTGGGAGTCTTTCTTCATCTTAACAAAAACACAATATTATTTTTAATTACCGTCCACATGTTTTTCTTCAGTCTTAACATATTCATGCTTCTTTTTACTCAACATTTCTTTTTAAACCTTTTCATACTCCATTTTACCTTTTCTTTTATATGTCACTCACCAATCTGGCCAATTATCATACATAAATCTTGCAGTATAACTGTCTTTCCATAATTCTTTTACAAAGGCACTAGAATACAGATATGATGTAATATAGCAATAACCAATGCCTGGGTGTGGGTAATGCTGGATTTACCCACCGTTGGTGTGGTTTGGTCATGAGGGCGAAGCCTGAGTGGCCAAACAAAGCCAACCGTGGGTAAATCCAGCATTACCCACACCCAGAAGTGGGTTATTGCTATTATACAATGACATTATTTAAGGGAAAAAAAAAAATTACTTTTCTTAAATAATGGCATTGTATAATGCCTTCTTGCTGCCCTTCCGCAGCTGTCTGGTATTCTGCAGCAGTTCTGATGTACTGCGCATGCGTATGCCTACACAGTACATCAGAGCTGTGGGCAAAAGCAATGGAGAAAGCAAGATCTCCGTTGCTTTTTACAAACTGTTTGGCATGTTACATTAGAGTAAATGCTCATTGAGCAGAAAAGATAACACTCAGAGAGACTGTGCTGACTTTTGATGAGAACAAATCTCAAAATAAGAGGTATGTAGGGAGATTAGTTAAATTGACATAGAGCAAATAAAAAGTTATTATTTGTAAGCTGATTGTCTCTCTAAACAGGCTATCTTTATATGACAGAAGTTTTGATTAACAGAAAATATGAATTTGGAATAATCTGCAGTTCCCAATGCTGAGAAAGGCAGGGACTACCAAGAGAATAAGATACAAGGTTTCAATATATGGATACTGTATGCAGTTAATACAGTAAACAGGTTGTGATTACCTAACTGAGAGAAAGAGATAAAGAAGGAAAGAGAGAGAGAGAGAAGAAAATTGTGTTGTTATGAAGATTAAGATTTTGAAGAACAGCAGAATTGGATAAAGTTTTGTTATAGTGTTAAAACTGTCTAAATATTTAGGCCTTACCTGACTTTTAAGTTTATGGTCACTACTAATTTGACCAGAATTCTACCTTATGTGAAAATAACTATTCCTTTCTGATGAATAAAATACAGATGCTAAAACATAGACCCCAATAATAATAGTTACTGTTAATACTCTGAAATAGGCATCAGCCGGAATTTAGAGTAAATTCTTCAAATCATTCATTACCTGCAGGAAAAAAAAAACTTTGGTTGCTGTTCAGTATACATTATTTATTCCCATTGTTAGCTGATCAAAAGGCAACCTCAGTATAATAGCATTTCATAAAACCAATATCCAGGTTCATACCACTGACTGTCAGATTGAACAAGTAAATTAACTTAAATCTCCATTGTTCTTTACAAAGGTGAGCAGAAATGTCCTTTAAGAACCATAACTGTAATGTCTGATACACCTGCAGCGTCGAGCCTCAGAACACCCTTATGCGTATGTTATTTACACAATAACATACTCCCTATTGAGCATTATTGCTTGCTTACATCATATCTGTGTTCCAGTGTATCCATGTGAGAAAAATGCTTCTACAATTTCCCCTTCCCTTTCCAATAAAACCACTGAAAAATATAATCTATCTTAGTATTAATTCACATATTTTTTATGTAAATTATCTTTTCTTTCCTATATTTGAACCACCCAGGCTTATAATTTCCTTCATTTTTTAAAAATCCTTACCAATTTCACTTTTTTTCTTACACTATATTTACCCCCCCCCCACACACACACACACACACACACACACCAAAATAATATTCATGTTTACTATAGCATAAGGCATTTATTATCAGATCAAACAAATCTTCTCTGTATCTGGTATCTGTACATGAGTATTTCACAATTAACCTAACTAACTCTCCTACTAATCAAATATCAATCACAAATATTCTCCTTGTCTTACCAATGATATGTTCTAAAATTAAAAATATTTTCATTCTTAAGCATCACCCAATACCCACACACCTCTCTATACTCAAATGCCATTCTAATTTCCCACTATGTAACAATTTAATGGCTTTCTTTTTCACTATTTGTAAACCTTGTATCAACCAATGCAATTAAAATCTACATTGTTTCACACTATTGATAAACCGTCAACCTTCTCACATCACTCATAATGCTATTCACATTTAAGATAACTATTTTGTATTCACCAGTTTCATTTCTTTCATACACATTCATTTAAATTTTCTTTTCCTATGTTTTCTCAATAGAGTTTTTTTGCCTTTTGCTGTTTTCCAGCTTATTTCTTCTTCATTACTTACTTCACAACCTTCCTCAACTACCTTTTCTTTTCTTTTTTGTGTCTTTTAGTTCTATATCTGCTTTCCTTGTTTTAATATTACTTCCTCTGATAAGCTGCTCCTCTTCCCTTTGTTCTTTATTTTCTTGCACCTTTAATTCTTTTCTTTTTTCACAAGCCATCCATAAGTGCCCTGTCTGCTAGATCTATAATGTTTTCTTCAAAATTTCTGCATCATGTCCCATTTCCCCATAAAGAAAGCATTTACTTCTATCACATTTAATAAACAAATGTCCTTATTTTCCCTGCAAAAAACTGTCTTTGGCTGCCCCCAATATTTCAGAAAATCCCTACCCCCCTCATTATTTAAAATACTTAGTATATGCACATCTTTTTATTTGTGACTTTTAATGTCACTGCACATTCTCAACCCCATCCTTAAACCCTGATTATCATATGCTTTCACAGTATCTATTATATTTTTACACATTCCTTCGACATATCTTTCTAACATTGTTTTTACAATATCTGTTCAGAATTGAACATGTATTTTTTTGTCTCTCAATTAAATACTTTGATTACATGCAAGATCCAAGAGCTGTCATCCTTCTGCTTTTCATAGTCACACAAAGTTTTTTCTATACCATGCCATTCTCATTAATAATGTCACAAAATATCTATTTAGCAGAATGAAAGCCCTGACCTCATGGGCTTCAATGCCCAGTGTTGCAATAACGCTGTCCTATATGTCACATCTACTAATTATTTCTCAATTTTCCTTAAATTATGCTTACATATTTCCTTCTTTGACCACTTATCTCACTGTTTACATTTTCTTCCACTTCTCCTGCCACCACCTCAGCATACGATTTATTTTCCTTGTTCTGTCCTATACTGTCTATCTTAAAACTGCATCTGCTACATCCTTTTGTACTGTTTCTATAAATTCACATCACAACACATCTCTACCATCTTCTTGCTCACTTTTGGTGATCATCTCCTTCCATAAATCATCCTGCAACCCCACCACCACCACTGGAGGGTTGTAACACAACAGTCTTCTTTCTCTTCTTTTTCCAACCCTTTTGAAAAACTCTCTCTAAATCCATAATAACTCCACTGCTTGCATCTTCTTTCACCGAATATGATTCCTCTCTCTGTCCTCCATCAAGTTCTCACTTAAAAAATATCCTTCCAGCCACCACTGCACTAGGACTGGGACATGTGTCATACTTGCTAGTTGTATGAGCTATGAGTAGGCCAAGCTCCCTGATGCCTTGGCCTAATCTCTCCAAATAATATAGATACCACCTTGGGTCTCCCCAGAAAGAGGTCACATTAAAACAGTATTTGTGTTTGTGATATACATTTGTACAAGTTTGATGGCTATATATATATATATATATATATATATATATATATATATATATATATATATATATATATATATATATATATATATATATATATATATATTGATATAGGATTGGACCATTTTGTACCCAATATTGGTGAATTACTTGAAATCTCTAAGTTGGGACATTATATATGTAGAACAGAAATATAATTTGACATTATTACATTTTCTTTTTGCAACATTTATATATCTTTATGTTGCCATAGTTATTAATGTTTAGCACTACTATTGATCATTATTCTGTGTTTTGTCTTTGTAATCCAGTGTTCATGTTCATGTTGCTATAGTCATTAATATGTAGCATCATTATTGATCATTACTTAAATGTTTGAATTTTTGGTGAACTTGTTTGGCAATGCCATCCAAGACAATAGGGCTTGTATTTTTAGCCCAGTTTTGGATGATACTATAATAACAGGTCTATATATCTCTAATACAATTTAAATTGTAAAAAAAGGGGGACTCTTTGTATGACCACATTTGAACATATAGCTTTGCACACATTATTGTGGGTGTATTGCTGTAACATTTTTTTGGTTAAATGTTGTCAAGTTTAGGGTTTCAACATATGGGAGCCTGTTATTCGCCTTATACATTATTTATCTAGTAATTTTGGGGTCTTGTCTCTGTTGGACTTTGGTTTATGTGTGCATTTAAACATATTGGGTAGACTTTCTTTGGTCCCTTTCTTTGATATAATAGAGGGGTAGTTGGATTTTTTATTTTTATTTTTGGTGACAGTTGGTGGATCCCTGTTGAGCTTTTGTATTAGATTAGGTGAGGGTTATATCCTCACTTATTGGTTATTTGGTTATTGATAATATAGCACTCTTGGGGGTTGAGTTCTGAGCAGATTATTAGTCCTCTGGTGCAGTATTGGGTTATAGGTGTTCAGTACACTTAGGCAATTGCAGTAATTGCATTGCTAGTTAACAGATTGTGAGCTTATGGTCATGGATCTTGAAGTGATTTCAAAAGGCCTTTGTGCCGATAAAAACGACATATGGGTCTTTGGAATTTCCAATGATGGAAATAATATTCAGGAACAGAATACGGATCCAGTTGATGGCTGCAATCTGGTTTTCAGTAAACTAGGTAAGAGTATGAAAAGATTACGAAGAAATATCTGGCACCTTAAGCTTTTTAAAGCTTACCAAAGTAAAGATATTACACCCAGTGGCCTTAGGGTCTAAATATAACCCATTGTGGGTAATGATTTGTTGTTGCAGGAGTGGAGTCTTACTCAACAGAATGCATCCATGTCATTTGTATGTATTCTAAGTTCATATTATGAATGGACGATAGATGGCAACATTGAAGATGTCAAAAATTTATGTGAGGAATCGAAAATGTATGAGGGTCAACCTCAATATACAGTCTGCCTTAACAAACTTACAAGGGAGCTATTTACTTTTGAGAAACAAATTAAGGAAAAGAAAATATGAAAGTTCAACAGGGGTTTGACTGATTATCAAAGGGGTAAACACTTTGATGCTCAGAAAATTGTTAGATTTTCTGAGACTAATAAACCTATGGGGGGGACCAGCAGAAAGAGACCTAGGTCCATTCTCATGAAAACAGTAAATACATATAGCAGTACATCTGCTGATGAATCTTCAGCTACAGACACAGAGTGTGCCAACATATGAGACTCACCTGACCCCAAACAACAGCGTAGTTCAGACCACCCTTTAGACATGGCAGGAGAAGGGGTGGGAGAAAACACAAAAATAGACACAGTGGAGGGTCTGCTTCAGACTTTATTGTCCCAGTAGTGAATGCTGATTATAATATTCTATTTCCCATGTTGAAATTACCTCTGAACAAAAACATCTTCTCAATAAAGGTCTAAACTATGTTGCAGGCTTTTTTGTGCATGAAACCAGTATGGTTACTGATGTGCATGACTTTTGACGTAGACTTAATCTAAGACTGCTTTTTGGTTCTAGAGATGTCTCTCAAAGACCGACTGATTTCAAGATTCTAAAATCTGAATTTATGCCCCCTATGAATAAGCATGTTTCTATATTCCAACAGGCTGTCTTCAGAGATATTCATTTTGGATTGGGCCAATATACCCCACTTGGTCATAACCTTACCGTTGGAGAACGAAATGCCTTACAAGAACTTAAGAATAATAAAAATATAGTCATATTACCAGCTGATAAGGGAGGGGTGGTAGTCATTATGAACACGGATTATTATCTGGGGAGGGAAATGGACAGTTGTCCAACCCTCGACATTATATGCATATGCCTATTGACCCTACACCCAATTTCAAGAGGGAAATTGACACTTTCCTAAATAAGGCTGTCGAAGAAGGGATTATTTAAGATTCTGTGAGATTACATCTGACTGTTTTGGATCCTCAGAAATATATATTATAATGCCATACTAAACCCCCTGGTAGACCAATTGTTTCCAGTAATGGCTCATTGATGGAACCGATTTCTGTTTTCCTGATCCAATATTTGAAGCCCCTGCTTAATTTGATTCATGCTAGAATACAGGATACAACTCAATTTTTGAACATAATATCTGAGACCCAATTGGAGCCTGATTGGTTTTATGTACCCTGGACATAAAAGCTTTATACACCAACATCCCCCACTGGCCTGGGCTCCAGGCCTTGGATTATTGGTTGGATCTAGCCAATTTGTATCTGGATGGATTCAATACACTATTAATATGTATGGTGGAGCATGTATTTAATAAGAATGTGTTCTGTTTCTAGGGGGAATGTTTCTGGCAAGTTCAGGGTATTGCGATGGGTACATCTTTTGCACCCATCTATGCAGACCTATTCATGGCATATCTTGAGGAACAGATGATATATGACCCGCTCATAATATCTACATGAATGAACTTGACATTTGGAGGAGGTACTTGGATGATTGCTGGATGGTGTGGTGGGCTGATAGGCAATATTTATTGGAATTCATTCAATATTTAAATGAAAACAAATAGGGAATAGAGTTCATATTAAACATGGACTATCATCAAATCAATTTCCTTGATGTGACAGTCACCAGAAACAGTGATAACACATGTAAATAATAATATGTTATTTGCTACCAGTATGCATCCGAGCCAGACCATCCATAACATCCCCAAGTCCCAATTCTTACAGATCAAAAGAATTTGTTCCACGCCAGAAGATTATGTCAATTCACAACAAGATCTTATTAACAGATTTAGAGTTAGGGGTTATAAAGAACATGATATTATATCTAATAGTAATTGGGCCTCAGATTTAGATAGGAAGCAATTATTGGATCACAAAGACAAAACACAGAGGGCTTAGTCTGACAGCATCAGATTTGTAACCATATATGGTTGCAACATAGATTTGATTCAGAGGGTTATTTCCAAACATTAGAATATACTAATGGCTAACGATGAATTGCATCATGCTCTTGGTCCCCATTGTCGATTTTCATATAGGAGAGGAAAGACATTGGGATCACATTTTTCCCACTTTAAACATGGCAGTACAGGAGGTGGAATTCACCATCAAATAACCATCACTGGGTTAAAATTGCTGGGCACCTTTCCCTATGGCCACTGTTCTTCTTGCCTATATATATTTAAGTCCAAGCTATTTACCAGAAAGAATACCAGTTAAGTCTTTGATACCAGATTTTTTTGGTAACTCTGGAACGAACTGAATAATATATTTGGCGACATGTACCTGTTCTGCCTTCTGTATAGGACAGACATCACATCCCTTGCATCTTCGTATGTCAAAGCATCGTAGCGATATACATAACAAGTGACTGACAAATGCATTATATAGATATTACACTACTCACTGTACGGCACAGTTTTATTTTATGATTATTGATAGGATTCATGGTAATAGGAATAATAAGCAGGGTTGGCATTCGATCCTCAACAAAAAAGAGAAATACTGGATCATAAAGTTGGGGGGTCTTTTTTCATCAGGGCTCAATGATCATTTCTAAGTTTATAACATTTAATAAACTTGTTAAACTTTGTGAGGTTTAATTTATAAGTAGATATTAATGGACATCTGTTGTTACATACTTTTGGGGTTAATGGGTTTGTATGTGATGTAGGTGATGACATAATTGAAAGGCTGAATGGTTATTGGTTGGATTGCCTTATTTAAATGTCATGGTTGTATTGATTTTGTGTAAATTTCCACTGAGGAAGGCAGTTTTGCTGAAACTGATTTGGGACTATCTAATAAATAATGTTTACTGATTCTGCTGTGCTTCTTACACTTTGGTGCTGGCCACTTGTTTACCTATTTCTTGTTTGGTTTGGCCCTGCACTTGCCATACGTGCAGACAACTTGTATCTCACCTGAAAGAGGCCAATAGCTGAGCGGGACTAATCTTGTCAACAAAAGATAAATAAAATACTGGACTTTCCAGCTCCAGTACTTTCTTCAAAGTATATCACTGCTTTTTCTTATTCAGTGAAACAAAGTACAATAAAGCTTAACGGTGCAAGGCTAAGTAAAACTTATGGCAATAATTTTGCAAATTAATATTTGCCATGGCAAAGGTATTAATGAAACCTGTAAATTAATAACTATCAATGAATCACCCTAAAATAGCTTAGCATTAAGCCCTACAGATTAGTATTAAGGAGCAGCAATTCATACCACTTCTGCTTCATCATTAGTGAGAATAACGTGGTTTAGCACTCTCAGGGATTTCAAAATGTACTTTATTTTTACTCATTCTCCATACTCGCCAGTCTTCCATCAAGCCACCTCCAATCCATCCTGACTCAATTTGTTCACTCACCACTGAGGATTCCAGAGTATGATGAGAGAGCTGACTGGAAGGGTCATCATGCAGGCAGCAATGGAGGTGACCTGTGCTTTACTGGCATATTGGAGATTATTTCTTTTCTGTGGAAGACCTTATCCTCTATCATTGTGGATAGTTTGAGCACCCACACTGCCTCATGGCTGATGACACCCTCCTCCTGTTTGGCAGGCTCCAATCCACATGCTAATGAGGACTGCTGTCACTGGCCTAAGTGTTCTAAGACTATGTCCCTGTTCCAATTTTTTATAGTGCCTTATAATTCTCCACTTACATGGTTATGATAGGATGACTGCGGAAAACATGCCTTCCCACCAGGATGGGTGAGCCAGAGTTGATGACTCACTGACAACCTCTTATACCAGGATATTCCAGCATTTGAGTTTCTATTTTAACCTGGGTATTTAGGGTCATAGTCATTATTTATCAAAAATACCACAGAGGCAGGCTACAGTTATTTATTTTTTTCACATGTTGTTGAGATACAGTATTATGTTGCATTAGCTCTGTTTGTGCTTGTAAAATTCACTTCAGCACATCCTACATGTGATTATATTTTCCATCAGTTTTTCATAGGATTGAAACTAGAACAAGGCATGAAAGCAACTGCATTTGTCAGTGGGTTTGCAAATAATATTGTGCAAAATATACGGTAAATGGCTAAGCTCTGTGCCTATTCTTGTGAGTTATGACGCCAAAGGGAAGGGGTTGCTGGATTGCCATTTAGCATGAGGGTAAATCACCATCTCATATACTTATTGAGTCACATTAGCAGCAAACCTTTGCTGATGGAGCTGAAAATGCTGACAGGATTCTGGGACCACGTTCAGATGCCAGAGAACACTATCATCCCTACTATAGTAAAAAGTAATGTTGACAAATATAATATTTGCAGCAGTGCTAATCTCAATTCCTGAGTCCACTGAGGTCACATACCACAGAAATGTCCTCACAGACAGTTGTTTTGTATTGCATTTTATTAAACTTATCTTCTTATTTTGAAGGCCTGGGCTGTGTTGCATAGTTTAGTAATGTGAGACAGCTGTACAAGACATCACAAACAGTAAAAAGGGAAACGTCTAACAGGAGATGTGCGATTTATATTGTAAGTGATTCAATATGAAGTTTGTAGGAATATATAATTTATTCAGAAGTGTTACAAAGAAGTTTTATGAAGTTTTCAATTTAGAAATATGTTACAGAGTTCAGGTAATTAATTCAAATGTCTCAAGTTACAATATAGTAACTGGTGATTCTGGCACCCTGTGCAGTTCCCCAGTCTAGTATTTCCCTCAACTTTAAGCAAAAGCAAAAAAAAAGACACTTCTTCTTTAAACTGTAGGAGATGACTTGACGCAAATTTAATGATGACTTGCTATAGCTCATTACCACATGCATATCATTGAGTGCTTTAATGGCCATGAAACAGTGACCATCAGCATTCATTTCTGAACGCCACTACTATATATGCCACAGATGGAACAGTATGCCTGCCCACACTGCACTCAACTGACTCATATTACTTAGAGTAGTATGTGTGCAGTACATGTGGATACCACTTTGAGTAGTATGTGTGCAGCACATGTGGATACTACTTAGAGTAGTATATGTGCAGCACATGTAGCTTATGCCAGGACATCCCTCAGGAATAAATTGCAGTCCCCTACTATTATCCACATAAGTCCTCCCTGTGTGGATATGTGCAGAGGACTCCACTCCCCACATTAAAATAGAATATCACTGTCCAGGCATGCATCACCCTGGAACAATTGTAGGATGAGGATTGTGAAATGTTCCTCAGAAACCTTAGAATTAATCCATACCTCCCAAACTCTTAGTGCAAGAATTCTGGGGAGAGCCAAAAATAATATTGTGAGAGGGATAAAAGTCCCAAAATTAGTGATGAGTTGTAAATATTACTCTTACTAACTGAGATTAATTGAACTAGGTTTTGCATTAGCATGGATTTTCTGATGAATATGAAGTCTGGAACTCAAATGTCTGTTATTTAGTGACCTTAGTCCTCCACAATATGACAGAAAATCACAAATTTTATGAGGGACAGATTAAAAACATGAGGCAAGAATCTATATGTTTTGTGAAATTCTGGACAATTGAGAACTACGAATACCCCCCCCCCCCCCCCACAGTAATTCCAGAAGCAGACTAGACAGATATGTTTACTGCAAAAGCAAGTGGAGCAAAAGTAAACCAACATACCTATACAGGATTAATATAGCCCCCCACCCTCCATCTAATAACTTCACACACATGCTCCCCCATATTTTCAGCCCATAGGAAGGGCTGAATGTAGAAGGACTGTAGACACCTCAGTCACAGAGTCATGTCATAGAGGGACATGGAGTGCAAGGTCTACTCCATTCATGCCTTTGGACTGCGTAGGTATTCCGCTACTATCCCCATACTGTCAAACATACAGCTACTGCATTAATACCCCAGAAAACAAGCATACTTATGGAATTTACATGATATACTACCTGTTTGACAAATGCACCTCTCCCTTACAGTACAACATAGCACATACTGAAGTATATGAGAGTCAGTCAGCATCACAAAGAACACCTCACAAGTCTGCATGTCAACAAAAAGTGAGAGACACACACACAGCTCCCCGCTTACAACTGGACCTATGTCTCCCACATATAATTTAGGAAAACACTCCTTGCTGTTGAGCAGGCAGAGCTGCTACATGGTTCACCTACACTTTGTTGCCAAAGCATTAATCCTTATACCTTTTCACAGCCTGATCCATATTATGCACTATGCTGTCAGTTACACTCATTAGTTTACCCCATACAGCAGCACATTATCACAAAGTTCCTCAAACAACACACGAGGAAAGCATTTATGCTACACAAAAAAAAGAGAAAATAATACCCACCCCACCTATTTGTTCACAAGGCAGGACCACTGAGCACACTAAATGGTGACATAGGCAGCTTCGTTTATGTCACACAGCAGGCAAATGAGGTGCTGAGAGAATCAAATCTTGCATCATGAGAGCTACTCCTCATACCCTTAATCCTCTTCCCTAATTATCAGCTTGCAATTTGTTGCTTGCTGCTTCTAATAGCTTGTAGACTTGCAACTTTCTCTCAAAGGCATCAGCTATATGTTTTGGTGTAAAGGAAACATCTGCAGAACAATAGGCACAGCAGTCACCATAGCTGTTTAAGCATGCAGTTTTCAAACTCTTCATAGGCTCATAGGTTCATAGGTGTATACTATAGCTAGCAACTACTAGGGCCCTTCTAGGCCTAGCCATGCAACCCAAATTTGACCCACAAATTTGATTTACATAGGGGTGATTTATTGACTGCCTCTGTCCATCAGAGACATAGGCAGCAGACCGGGGGTGAATTTCCAGTTACCTATCCATTCGTTCAAGTTTCACTATCAGGTTCAGTAAGCATGACCCTCCTTTGCCATAGCCAAACTGGGGTAGAACCAGTGTCTGGAAGTCTCCTATGGCCTTGCTGATAATTGCAAGGATAACTCTTTCCATGGCTTACCAAATAATTCTAGTCAGAGTAATGGGTCTGTAGTTTCCAGGATATGTTGAATGTCTTCCCTTATTGAATGGGGGTGACCTTTACAGTCCTCCATTCTCTTGTCACAAGGCCTATTTTAAGACTGTAGTTGAATGATGACTGCAGCTACAGGGGTTCAAATAAGTCATATTATAGACTGTTCAAGAGACATCCCAGGATTTTTTCAGGGCCTTTTGAGGCTGTGTTCTTAGCTTTAGCAAGAACAGTCAGTACATGCTCATTAGTTATATTTGGAGGAGTTAGATTTTAGGGTATTTCTTGGGGCATGGATGGGGGTGAGAGGGATAATATTGGAGTTGAATTTGTCCGCTAACAGGTTTGCTACATTACCAGGATTGGAGAATATGGCACCATTAACCATCAGTTCAGCACAGTGCTTTGTGCTGCCCTTGAGGTTTCTGCCATTACCAAAGAAGGTTTTATGGTTATCTTTCTCCTGGGGGGGCTATCTTAACTTCAAAGTAAGCTTTGTTTGACCTAATTAATCCTCTTAGTTGCCTATTTAGTTTAGTTTAATGAGAGAGTTTTTATCTTTATAGGAACTACCTTTTCTGATTCTTGCCATATTTGTTTCCTTTTGTTGTATACCCTGTTTAATTTGAGATACATCTAGGGAGGTTTGTTTCTGGGGCTAGCTCTGGGCTTACTTCTGGTAGGGAGAGCATATGCAGTCACTGACATGTCTGTACTGAGTTCCGAGAGTAATTCAGTGTAGGCTGCTGTGTTCTGGGGGTTTGGGGACATTGAACATTGATAAACCATTCCTTAATAAAAGTTAATTTACCTTGGAATAGCTCCTAAACTGTTACTGATTTTACTGGAGTTACAGAGATGATTTTGATTTCAAATGACAGCATTATGGCTGGACCTTACCAGGGTGAACAAGACACTGGGGGTGGGTGTGGGTGTGTAGCATTGCCCCATATATGAGAATATATGTCCCAGTATGTTGGAGCCTCTAGTGGATGTATTCACTGTCTGGTCAAGAGGGTTGTATTTACAAAGTCCAGGAATCTCTAACTCTTTAGATTTTTGGACAAGTAGGATTCCCAGTCTATAGAGAGGATAATTAAAGACTCTCATGAGTAGGGTGTTAGCCTGGATGGTAAATGCCTACAGCAGGTCTAAATATGCATTGCAAGCTTTTTGGGCATGGAAGGTGACCTATAGCTGTCTGGTATATGATAAGAGATTTCTATGGTGATCTACATATGGAGGAATTCCTGAACATCAGCCTGTTTGACCAACCTAGAGGTGTTTTTGCTGATATATATTCAGACACCTCTGTCTTTAGTCCTTGTCTGTGCAACTGCTGGTCTAAAAGTGTGGAAGGCATTGAAACGTTGCACTGCCAGATGTCTATATTTCTGAGCATGCAGAGGGCATGAAGGCAGTGTAGTTTTTATTTTGTTTCCTGGCATTGAGTAGTACACCTTGACGTACAGTTGAACTGACTTTGCTATCCTGGTAGGTTTGTTAATTTGGCATTGCCTAAAAAAGGCACTATGAGGGGGTGGATAAAGTTTTAGCCAGTATTTGAAAGGGGTTTCTATCAATATCTCGAAAATGGAAAGAAAAACGGTACTAATAATCAACGTTTTGTACCGAAAATACAACCACGCGAATGGCCCTATTGTCGAAAAACAGTGTCAGCAATGACATTTTACAGCATTTACAACAATCTGCCCTTGCCGTAACTTCCTAATCTCTACACCTAGCATCCTGTTTATATAGGAGGCCAAGCCCCCCTGCACCCACCACCCCCCTCAACTTAATATTCTAACTCCGAGATCGCACTACAGTGAGGAAAGGGATGTATTTCCCTAACTGCACTGTACCGCGATCCCTTTACATGAGCGAACGGTATATTTGCGAATGCACAGTCCATTTGCAAATATGACGTTCGCTCATGTAACCTGCACACATATGAAGTATTCGAACATCTGTTGTTCGAATACTTCATAGCCGTGCAATTGCACATCTGCATTTCAATAGTAACCCATTTGAAAGCCTAGAGGGGGCAGGTCTAAGCAACCTGGTCTGTTAACCATGTCCTCCCAAGCTGACAAATATTGCACCCCCTTAGAATGACAACAGAAAGACAGCCACTTATGCTAATAAACCTATTTCAGACAATATTCCCTAGTCACATGTTTATCTCATTGTGCACTTCACCTTTGCCATGCTACTAGACTCCTTCAACATCGTGCACTTACGTGAGTACCTACAAATCACTTTGAGCATGTGCAAGCAAGTCAATGACTTGGGAGGAGCATAGGAAAAAGATAGTCTTCTTGTGGCCTCTAGATCTGCTAATGTGTAGAAGTGGATACATATGTAAGCACTGGTTAGCTGGTGTACTCACATGCCTTTGTTCACATCCTAACACCATATTGACATGCCATATATTTTTTGCATTGTTCAATGGGGCAACACCTATGGTAGTGCTGACAATGTGCCCAATGACAGGCAGATAGTCGCAGTGTTCATGGCTAAAAGATGGCTACCATATTTCACTGGACTGTGACATACTACATGACAATGGCTTCTGAAGGCACTGAGTAGCAGGGCTCCAAAGAAAGGAAAATATTTTTCTACCTTATTCACAAACATTGCAAGGAATACCTGCTTAAAAACAAATATTAGGGTCCCCAGTATATAACACTGCCTTGTAAGGGTGTTGACTGTTTCTATTGGCATCGGCTAATCTTATGAGCACTGCCAACCCTACTATAATGACCTGTGGCAGCAGCATCCCAATCCTTTATTATTCAATGAGAAGATGAACTTAGAAAGAATATTACTGAAATGTAATCACTGTCCTGCTATTTCCTGTATAGTTAAATCAGGCCTTGTAAGAAATGTACTTGATCTGTTTTGTAATTGTTGTTCTTGTTTTTCAGCTCTTGTCCAAATAACTGAAAACTAGTACCATACAGGAGGAGACTGGTGTATCTCTGCAGACACAGGGGTTAGTATGATTAGTGTCACACTATTGATTGGTTTGGTATAATAGAGCAGCAATGAATAACCAACTGCAATAGTATATATAGTTACCTGTGGCACATCTGTCATATTTCTAAATACAACCTGATACAACCTGTACATACATATATGTATATATATATATATATATATATATATATATATATATATATATATATATATATATATATATATATATATATATTTATGTTTATATTTATATTTATATGATGCCTTGCCAACCCATCTGCACACTTGACATTTTCATGTGATACATTGCTCTTTTGCAGAAGATGTCCACTTTTGTCTGTCTGGAGAACATACCCACAGCCACACATTGGCTGGCATGCATGGGTTTTTCCTTGACCATGCATAACTCCACCATGTGCCCATGCAGGTATCACCTCCACCTGACATACCAACGTCATTCTTGTCATTCATGCATTGCCCCTCGTTTGTCTCCTGGTGCACACCAGCCTACACTACTGTGGTTCCCAAGCACATGCTGATAGCTAAGTGGACTGGCAATGATCACTTGTCTGCCTTTGGCAAACTTCACTGGCATAATAGGCATGCTGGGCTGCATAGATCTTAACATTGTCCAGTCCACAGGGCAGGTCTTTGTCATTGTCACATATAATATGCCCACAGTGACACACACACACCAGCACCTTCAAAGTCATGTCATGTCCTACACCATTATCTTACTAGTATCATCCCATCCCCTGACCAAGGGTATACCACTGCTTATGCTGCTGCTGAACCCTTGTATATACATCATCCACTAGGCACATTGCAGTTGCCATACTTGCCATACTTAATCAGTAGTACTGGCCCAGGCATAGTAGCATCAGATGCTTAAGACACTAACAGGCAGCAGGTATCTGCAAAAGCAGTCATCGGATGCAGTCAGACTAGCAGTTTTTCTTTATCTCATCATATCATCACAATCCTTTTCTGATATATATATATATATATATATATATATATATATATATATATATATATATATATATATATATATATATATATATATATATATATATATATATATATATATATATATATATATATATATATATACATCTTTCTATATATATATATATATATATATATATATATATATATATATATATATATATATATATATATATATATATATAGAAACACCAAAAAGTCCGTGCACGTATCCACCAAGTGCTCGAGACAACATATGAAGATACCAAAAACGTCCAGCACTAGAAAATAATAGAATAACAGCCGTTTTGGAGAAAAAGGCTTTTATTTTAGCCAGAACAGTCTGCCCCACAGACCGGTTTCGCTCCAACTGAGCGTCATCAGTGTATGACGGCAGTATCACCAGTACGCAAATATACGTACACGCACACTCACATTTCAACATTTAAAGGTGCAGTTATCTAATAGCACCTAAAACAGAGTACATCTAGTGCTGGACGTTTTTGGTATGTTCATATGTTGTCTCGAGCACTTGGTGGATAAGTGCACGGACTTTTTGGTGTTTCTGGATATTTTGTGTCCTGTGCTGTTCCTTTTCAAGGCCTTCACGTGTGATTCAGCGTTGAGGCGTACAGCTTATTGTTTTGGGATTACTACAGTCGCTTTTTACGATGGCAGTAGGGCGTGATTTTAAATCATTCCATCAACAGTTAACAGAGGATAAGGATGATGTTTCTATGTTTTTGTCATCAGAATTGGATAATAACATCACTCATTCTGATATTGGTACTGAGGTGAATACCGGCATTACGATGCAATTTCGGAAGCTATGTGATTTAACTAAGAAGGTACGTTCTATGGTGTGGCATAATAAGTTGCTTAAGGCTTACTTGCAAGCCAAAATTGTTCCAAGGGGACTTAGAGTGCGAATAGAACCTGGTTTGGGCAAGGATGATATTGAATTTATTAAAAAATGGCGCGATACACAGCTAGCAGCCTCTAATATGTTCATGGCATTACTTGTTGAATATTATGATAAACAACTTTCAACTTTATTTCTCGAGTTAAATGCATGTCAAGAACGTATATTATTGTTAGAATCCATGCCAGACTATCAGCACTTACATAAAAAGTTTATGGAAGATATTGATAAGTATGAAACAGAACTGAGTGCACGTAAAATGAAGAAATTTCATAGAGACATTAATGATTTTAAAAATAACAGAGTGTTCAATTGGAAAAAGGAACGGAAGGAAGTGCATTTTGAGACTGAGAAACAGACCAGACCCAAACGTAAGAGGGTCAGGTCAATTTTGAAGTATACTACTACAAGTACCTCTGAAGGTTCATCTGGTTATTCTAACACAGACACAGAAGCCGAGTCTGAGTCAACAGTTGTTGCTTCACCAGAACTACCTTTTTCCAAAAAATCTAAAACCCCTTTAGGAGGGGTGGCCGGAAACATAAGAACTCGTGTGGACATTTAGGTTCTATTGAGGGGGTTAGCCCCATAGAACCGGTTTCAGCTATACCACTAACATCTGTTAATAACATTAATGATATTAACAACATTGTGGTTAATTTGACCAATCACCAGTTCAGTTCTACTGAATTAAAATTGCTGCATAAAGGATTGAATTTTGTGCCTTCTTTTTATTTATCTCAGTATGATACTGTTTGTAATTTGAAAAACTTTAGCAGAATGCTTAATTTGAAATGTTATTTTGCTAATCAACACGCTAGACCTGTACTATCTACTGGTAGTTGGTTTACTTTTAAGAAATCCAACTTTACACCAGCATATAACAATAATGTTAACATTTTTGAGCAAATGGTGTTGAAAGATTTGCAAATAAGACAAGGTGGAATTTTTAGAAACACCAGCTATAATATATCAATGGATGAACATCAGGCCTTAGTTAGACTGACACAAAATTTACAAATTGTTATTACTAGGGCAGACAAGGACGGCGCAGTGGTCATCTGGGATAAATTGCAATATGATGCTGAGGCTAATAAACAGTTGAATGATTCTAACTTTTATTGCCGTTTGCAGAAAGACCCAACGCCACAATTTAAAAAAGTTATAGATGAATTTTTGTCACAAGCAGTACATGAAAATTTGGTTGTTTCTGAGTTGGTTTTACAGCTTCAGGTTGATAGCCCCACTTTTCAATACTATTATATACTACCAAAAATACATAAAACATTACAAGATCCTCCAGGTAGACCCATAGTGTCAGGTCGCGGTTCATTAACAGAACCATTATCAGAGTACCTTGAAAGTAAGTTAAAACCTTTATTAATACAGGTTAGAGCTAGAATTAGGGATACTAAGCAGTTCTTGAAATTAATGGAAGATTTACAACTATCTACTAAAAGTAGGTTAGGGACACTGGATGTCCAGTCTCTGTATACCAGCATTCCGCATTCAGGAGGGATAGAGGTGGTAGAATTTTGGATGCAGAGATATGGGCTATATACAGAGTCAGAAAAGAAATTCTTGTTATCTCTTCTTAGACTTGTTCTTGAACATAATGCATTTAGATATAAAAATGAATGGTACTTACAGGTCAAGGGTACAGCTATGGGGGCTACATTTGCCCCCATATATGCTGACTTGTTTATGGGCTACCTGGAGGAATTGTTAATTTACAATGAACAATTTCCTTTTTTTAAGCATCTTAGTATGTGGCGTCGGTTCCTAGATGATTGTTGGGTGATATGGGAGGGTACTATAGAAGAATGGTTGGGTTTCAAGAGATATTTAAATTCCAATAAATTTGGAATTATTTTTACTGGGAAATTAGATCTATTTACCATAGATTTATTGGATGTAAATGTCACCAAAGCTATTGATGGTACAATAATAACTTCCCTATATAGAAAACCCTTTTCCAAGAATTCTATATTACATGCAAATAGCTGCCACCCACCTCATACAATAAAGAATATACCCAAGGCACAATTTAAGAGAATCAAAACCATATGTTCTGATGCAAATGATTATAAACAAAAAGCAAATGATTTAACTTTTAGGTTTAAAGCTAGGGGCTATCAAACTGGTAACATAAAACAGGCTTATGATGAGAGTAGAGTACTTGATAGAGGTTCGCTCTTACAAGACCAACAACAATCAACACATAAGAGTGATAATATTCAATTTGTCACTACTTATGCTACTAATACTTACTTGATCAGACAAATTATTGATAAATATTGGTTTATTTTGTATAATGACCCTTTTCTGCACACAATACTAGAAAATAAGTGTCAGTTTGGATATAGGAGAGGAAACAACATAGGTGAACATTTGTCACATTATAAGAGAGGTGTGATTTCAACAGGAACTGATGTATTAAGAAAGGGTAGTACTTTTTGTGGACACTGTAAATATTGTATGTTGATGTCAAAAACAACAACGTTTACATCTCAAAACACCAGCAAGGTGTATGATATTCATTGCTTTGTTACCTGTAACACTTCATGGGTAGTATATATGGCCTTGTGTAGATGCGGTTCATTTTATATTGGACAAACTTCGTGTCTTCTTAAACAAAGAATTGCTACCCATTTAAGTGATATTAAGTGTAAAAGAATGAGAAGTGCATTATACAAGCACATTCTGGTTCATCCAACAGCACATTTTGTTTTTGTAGGGATTGACAAAGTAGCTGAAAAGGTAAAGCCTGAGGTAGTTAAACATAAAATTTTAACTAATAAAGAAAGTAGGTGGATAGTTAATTTAGGGGCCTTATTTAAACCAGGCCTTAATGACCAATGGTAAATTTTTAGTCCCCCCCCCCTCCCCTTTTTCTTTGTTGTTGAAATTTATTTGTATGAATTTACAGTTTAAGAAGTTTAGGAAGTATGTTGATATATATATGTATTTATGCAAGAGTCTACAATTGCATATACATTTAATATTTATTAGTATATGCATATATATTGGTTTGTGACATTTTGAAACACTGATATGTATATATTTAAAATTTGGTTATAGGGAGATGTTGTTTTGCACATTGATAACAGGTTTAGCTTAGTTTTTCTGATGTACTTAGTTTTTCTGATGTACTTAATTTTTCTGATGTACTCTGTTTTAGGTGCTATTAGATAACTGCACCTTTAAATGTTGAAATGTGAGTGTGCGTGTACGTATATTTGACTGGTGATACTGCCGTCATACACTGATGCAGTTGGTCTGTGGGGCAGACTGTTCTGGCTAAAATAAAAGCCTTTTTCTCCAAAACGGCTGTTATTCTATTATTTTCTAGTGCTGGACGTTTTTGGTATCTATATATATATATATATATATACATATATATATATATATATATAAAATCTTTCTATCTATCTATATGTGTATAAAATATATATATATATATATATATATATATATATATATGTATATAGATAGATATATATATATGTATATATAGATCTATATTGATTCAAATGTACAAATGTATTTCCGTGTTCCCATTTTTCTGAAAGTGCATTTACTTAAAAATGCACTTTCATGAAAAATGAACCAACGAAACCCACAAAAAAAAAAAAGTCAGTAAACACATGTATGCAGGGGCAAGCCCCCTTGCACCCCTATGTCTCCGCTACTAATATATTCTAACTCCGAGATCGCACTGCAGTGGAAAAAGGGAATACTCCCTAATCCCCACTGGGCCGCAATCTACAAGAACAACCATGGTCGATTTTCACTGATCCATTTTTTCACAAAAGTGCATTTTTGATTAAATGCACTTTCGGAAAAAAGGAGTCACTTAATTATATTTCGAAGAAACATAAATTCAATGGGTCAAGGTAGACCCCCATATATATAAATACATACATGTATATATATATATATATATATCTATATATATATATCTATATATCTATATATATATATATATATATATATATATATATATATATATATATATATATATATATATATATATATATATATATATATATATATTTATTTATTTATTTACTTATTTATTCCCATTTGGAGAAATGGTGTGACAGCAGTCCCCTCTCCACCATTGGATGTGTTCAGCTTCTACTGGGTCATCATCTGCACCAAGGCCTCTATCTCTGTCGAGTGACACAGGTTCTGTGGTTGGACAATGACCCATGGACATCCTTAGTGACTTTTGGTATTCAGTCACCAGAGAAGAGTGCTGTAATTCCCTCTGGTGATACTGCCAGGGGGTCACAGTTCATCACATGGTGGAAGCTGGAGTAGGAGATCGGGTGGTCATGGACCACCAGCTTGAAGAACACATCTATCACCTGAACAGGGTCTTTGTGTGACTGCAAGATTTATCTGAAATGTCCGTACATGTGCCAAATCATACTGCTTACACTGTATATGTTCATACGTAAGTACTATGCTAGCTACCCTTGGATGTTATTTTAAGCCTAACCAGTTTCTCTTTAGGTACTTGAATGAACCTATCTCATTTGGTGTTAGAATGGTTTTACCTATCCCATGATTAAGTATATATTACTCCTAGTGAGAATAACTGGGATTATAACATAGGTAATTGTAGGGGATTCATGCGTGGAATAAAACAAATTAGGCGCTGTCTCTGTCCATTAGATGTACAGGAGGCAGTCCTGGGATAAATTTTCTGTTTCCCATCCATAGAACCAAAGTACACATGAAAATGGGCAGAGATGAATTTTCTTTTACGTGCATCAGGAGTCTGTTTCAAAACAGTGTTATCTCTATGAAATAACCTGTCTTTCTAAACTATTTTGTTTGTGTTGTAGAAGAGGTTTAGATCCTTAGAATGAGAATTTCTGATGCCATTTGACTTGCTGAGGTGCAGTAAATCCATCAGTATTGGGACAGTGGATCTATTGTATGCCAGACACAGGTCACTCTTGAGCAGTCAATTGGATATCCAGTATAGTGACAGGTCTTTGATTCAGTCCACATAGGACACATTGTTTAGGCCTTGTATCCTTTTAGTAATGTATCACTGTCGGTGTTCCAGTTGTTCCATGTGTCTGGATCGATACATACCAAAGGGATCATTTTACTCAAAGACTGACCTGATGAAGGCTGTATAAAGGGGGGCAATGGCATCCTTAGATCTATACATTATCACTTTCTTTATAATTTGTGCAATATAGAAAATCTTTCTTATGACAATAAACATGTGTTGGTTGAAATTAAGGTCACAGCCTACATAAGGTCCTAAGTGCTGAGCAGTTGGATCACATCTTAAGGGGTGTATTGTCAATGTGGTAATTGTCAGAGATAGATGACGTCCCAAAGGATACAATAATGCATTTTTTGGCATTTGGTTTCATTCCATAACTTTGGCACTGGCTATTTATTTGGCAGAGACTTTCATGCAGGATTGAAAAGTCATTTGAGGATTCAATGACTGCTTCTAGCTTGCAATCATCTGCAAATTGCATTATGCATTTTCAGCATAAAAGTCACTACAAAGTCTTCCATAGTTAGTAAGCATTTTCACACACCTTCTTAACCTTGATTCACAGGCCCTATACCATTCAATTCACAAAAAGATGTACTATTATTATTATTATTATTATTTTTATTATTATTATTATTATTATTATTATTATTATTATTATTATTATTATTTCAATTTCAGGTGGCTAAACTTTGAATGTCTCCTAGCTGTCTGTCTCTATCTCTGCACGGTTTCTCTGAAACAAATGTTCTCTTGTGAATGTCATATTTCTGCACATCTGTCTTGGCCTGAAGGTTATTTAACGAACATAGCTCAGCTGTACCTTTCCTCTAAAACTGCATTTATTAAAACTAACGTGAACTGTAACATATAAGGCCTACATTAAAATGGATACATTTTCAGGACTATTCTAACATTTGGACTGTATTTATGCAAGGTGTATTCTATTCCTTCTGAAATCCATGTAGAGGGATTTATTTATGCCGTTACCTCACAGTTGTATCATTTCATTAGTAGCAACTACTCTAACATGGTTTGAACAAACAGGCTTTGTGTCATTTCCAGTCAGACCTTTTGTACTACACAGTCTGCCAAAATTCATGAGTACACAAATCTGCATCCACAGTACCCATTTGTTCTAACTGTAAAGTATACTTTCCTAAGATAACTGAGACAAATTCACATGAATTCATAGGTTACAGTTCATATACTGACTAACCTATGAAGTCAGCTGCTTGGCATGTACATACTGTGTCTTCATGCTTTTACCATTGGTACTCTGTTATCTCTAAAGAAATCCATCCACAGCCCCTTTATCTCAGTAAGGACTGTTACTACAAAAGAACTGTCACTAATAATATTTAACTGGTCTTTTCCATACTGTTTTATAGCATGCAATATTGTTTTCAATTCAGCTCAATGAGCTAACATCCATTCTGGTAACGTAATCATGTAAGTCTGTGGTTCTGGTGTGTTGTCTATGTAAAGTGCAAATTACTCATGAACCATTTACATATACATAGTTGTTATTACAATTGAACTGATCTGACTCTGTCACTTTACTTATCTGCCCTTTACAAGTATGTGGAGTTGTCTCAAAGAGTAAGTTACACTGAAGACTTTTCTTGCATAGGATCTGAACCTGAGGATGTGCTGTCTCTCCCAAATAATTGGAACCACAAATTACAGAGCAATTAAAGCCACATTTATTGACTCTGTACCACAGATGTCAGATTGTAATAAAATAAAATTAACCACTGCCCAAAATAATTTAACACACACAGACAGCCACGCATATACACACACACAAGCACAAACATACACACGTGTGCACACACACACACACACACACACACACACACACACACACACACACACACACACACAGATGACCATAGTAATATACACTCAGACTATTCACTTCAGATGTTTGATTTTGATCAACCTAATTAATATTTATATATTTATTTATTTATTCATTCATTCTATTTATTGCATTTGTTTACCTGCATAGTCTGACTAGTTAAAAAGCTAACCCATTTCACTGGAGGTCCAAGAAGAAAAGCTCCAGAAAAATGACAGCATTACATAAAGAACATCATAAACAGAGGTATATCAGCAATCAAAAAATATATGAAATGTAAATAGAACATCATTAATAGCAGCATCATATAAAGAGCTGGAAAACATATTTAGAAATGAACACTACAAAACTTAAACCAGATCTGTCAGCAGCAGAAACAGAGCCAGATGAAATAAATGACTTTTTAATGAAAAATAAAATACGATTAAGTGCTTTAGTCCATAACAATGCAGACGCATACGTTGCAAAACTAAGAGATTCAGGAACAGCTTCTTCCCTAATGTCATCAGGCTGCTGAACTCCAGAAACAACTGCTCCATGATGGCCATCTGGGTCAGTAGAAACTGTAGAAGCTTGTCTCAAATTATGCATTAACCTGGTTACCAGTCTCATCTAATACTTAGTACAGTAATCACCATGACTGTAGCTTATATGCCATCTAGGGCAGTATCAATGCAGTAAAATACTTCTTCTTTCAGTGTAATACATGCTGCAAATACATAAATTAACCATAGTGCCAGACTCTAATGTCTCTTTCTGTGCAAGGATCAATGAAAAGTCTTAACCAAGTACCTGTGCAATAGTAAAGTCTCATGCAAGTAAGTCTTCACTTCAAGAAGTGTTAAAATATGTTTCTAATAATGTGCAATATTAGACTGTCTACCTGCATGCCCATGATGTAATAGCTAGGTGTTACATGTGTAAATGTCTGTGAAAAATAGTCTGTCCCCCAGATTCACTAATCTGCCGTGCAGGACTAAACTAGTTCTGCACGTAAGTGGTAGTTTAAGAGGAGGACTGCAGCACGTCATGCATAATAATGAAAGCGCACCGCCAAAGTTCCAAATCCTACACTGAGCGTGGACGAGTGCAGGGGGCATGACTAAAAGCAGAGCTCTCACAATAAACACGCCCCTGCAAAGTAGAACAGAAGAAAGTGTAAATAAATGACGGAAACTGCTCATAGTTGTCCGCATATCTCCAGCAACAGTCCCCATGTCTTCAACAGCAACAGTACATTGAAATAAAATGAAGAAACCCTTGTATTTAGTTTTTTAAAACCCGAATACAGCTGACTGTAGGTGCGCGGGTTTGCCCATCGCTTAGCTACGGTTAAAGCAACTGAAAAGGCTGAAGTGGATAACAAGGAACATATATGTAAATACAACAGCACAGCAATAGAGGAGTGGTTAGAGCATCCATCTAACGGACAGGGATTCCCAGTTCAAGTCCAACTGCAGCACGAATCATTTTCCATTGGAAATCTGTATATGAACATAATTTTACATCGTTTTGCCGTATAACCTACATAATAACATTTAAATGTGAACTGGAGTACTGCATGAAATGCACACGTGCAGTGTTAGTGTCATAATGAATAAGGCACAAGTAAGCAGGTCTAAGCACAAATAAGCAGCGGTAAGCATGTGCAAGTGCGTTTGTGTGGGGGTAAGCATTGCCCACACAGATTAAGAAAAGTAGAAGCTAACTGAGTGGAAGAAACTGTAACCGGAGGTTAGCAATGCTTACCGTCATGCAAACCCATGCAAACCCACATAAAACCGCTTTAAAGTGCCTAATCACTCTGGATTTAATGGCCCATGTTCTACACAGCAACAAAATAAACTGCCTCTGCAAGGCTCAAACCCAGAGCCCTGTACATTATAGTCACAGTAGTTAACCACTAAGCCGTCATAGCATTAGATAAGCAAGGTTAAGGCCATACATCCCACACATTCACATGGTTTTATATATAAATACATATATATATATATATATATATATATATATATATATATGTATGTATGCAGACATATACATGTATATATATATATATATATAAGTATATATATATATATATATATATATATATATATGTGTGTGTGTGTGTGTGCATAGATATACACAGATATATAGCTATGAGAGGAAACAGCACACAAGAATATCATATGTTCACAGGCTATGCCATTAGAAGTGAGGGGCCCAATCAAGAATTATGTAACATGTAGCATGACCTCCCCCTGCCCAGCCAGACAGAGTAAACATTCACACAAACCCACAAACAATGTAAGAAGGCCACTGCTCCCGAGACCACAGGTAGGATACAACCGAGGGGGGTACACAGTGGACCCATGAAATCTAATCTTGGTACACAGACAGGAGCGTCCTTTGTGGGACACCCCAAAAATTGTCATATTATGGGAGGAAGCCAGTGTGACGACTTTTCTGGGCGGGGTGTGTACATACCCAAAATAAAAGGGTGGGAATGCCTGATGAATCATGGGTCGAGACAACGTACGAGATGCGTCCCGTGAAGTGCAGAGTGGGCAGCGTGTAGTGGTGTGTTCAGACCCGACCTGCACCCAGATTAAGAATGAGTGCTGAAGAGGAGGTGTGGATGAGGTAACTATGGGTAGCTAGTTATGGGTCTAGGTGTGCAGTTGTTGACTGTAGTGGGTCTATACGGACAGCTCCATGGATGTAAGCAAAAGTGTTCATTGGGCAGAGGCATCACCCAATGAGCAGCCACACCCGCTACAAGTCCCACTGCAGCAAAGTCTAATCTACATGGCAAAGAATGGAATAACCAGATGTGTGTATGTATATATATACATATATATATATATATATATATATATATATATATATATATATATATATATATATATATATATATATATATATATATATGTAGAGGTATGTGTGTGTATATCTACCCATAGTTACATGGAGATATACCTCTCCCTCTCCATAGTACAAATGTATACAAACAGAGACAGAATACATATAAATACCCACATATAGATATATACATATGCAGACACCCATGCACCCATATGTCGTTTTGATATATATATATATATATATATATATATATATATATATATATATATATATATATATATATATATATATATATATATATATATATATATACAGCAATATATAAATATATTCATGTATGCATACATATACAGATATATCTGTATATAGTAATGTAAATATATATATATATATATATATATATATATATATATGTGTGTGTGTGTGTGTGTGTGTGTGTGTGTGTATGTTTGTAAATATACACATGTATATAGCTAAGATATGATACAGCAGTTATGAATTACATATGTTCTCAGGCTGTGCAAATGGGGGTGAGGGGTCCAATCAACAAACGTGTAACAGGTAGCATCAACCCTCCCCCCAAGCTAGACCAGTGAAACATACAGACACACACACACACACAATACAAGTAAACAAACCACTGCTTCCCAGACTACAGGCAGGATTCTACCAGTGGGAGAGACCCGTCAAGTCTAATCTTGAAACAAAGACATTCATGTCCCTTGTGGGACACCCAAAAATTCAAACATTTTTTGGTTTCCTGCCATTACACTGATGTCGAATGGCAGGTCATGCATGTTCCCAGTGTACAAGGTAGGGGAAGCCTGATGATCCATGGGGTGAGACAACATATGTGATGGGTCTCGAGAAGTGGGGATTGCGTACAGTGTACTGTTGTGGCCAGACCTGACCTGCACCTGGAGTAAGGAAGAGTGCCAAAGAGGATGTGCGGTTTGGGAACTATTGGCATAAAATTATGAGCCTAGCTGAACAGGTGTTGGCTGGAGTGGGTCTATGTGGACCACCCCAGGGATGTAAGCAGTATTGTGCATTGGGCAGGGCTGCCGCCCAATGGACAGCCACTCCCGCTATGAGTCCCACTGCAGCACAGTCTATTGTATATGGCAAAGAATGGAATAACCAGATGTAGATGTACAATTGTAGAGGTGTGTATGTATATATACCCATACCTACATGGAGTGAAACCTTCCCCTCTCCATAGTACAAATGTGTACATATAGTGACAAAATATAATTAAATACCCACATTTAGATATATACATATGCAGACACCCATACATCCATATGTCGTTAGACACATATATATATATATATATATATATATATATATATATATATACAAATACATATATATATATATATATATCTATATATATATATATATATATATATATATATATATATATATATATACATATATATATATATATATATATATATATATATACATATATATATTTATATATATACATATATATATATATATATATATATATATATATATATGTATATATGTGTGTAAACATGCACATATATATATAGCTAGGATATTAATGGAATTATGCATTTAAATTACATCTGTTTACCAGGTACGTCTGGCTGAGGTTTTGGCTCATTTACAGCAGAGACCCAGTGAGAAAATCTCCTCAGGACTAGAAAGCAATCTATTAAATAGTAGTGTACAGCAGATATATATACATATATATATATATATATATATATATATATATATATATATATATATATATATATATATATATATATAGATAGATAGATATGTTACACCGGTTAAGGATTACATATGTTCATAGGCTGTGCCAATGGGGGTGAGAGGTCCAATCAACAAACGTGTAACACGTAGCATCAACCCCCCCCCCCACCTAGACAGGTGAAACATACAAACACACAATACAAGTAAACACACCACTGCTTCCCATACCACAGGCAGGATACTACCAGTGGGAGAGACCTGCTAAGTCTAATCTTGAAACAAAGACATCGATGTCTTTTGTGGGATACCCCAAAAATTAATGATCATCTGAGTCATTCCCTGTAACTATTTATCTAACCAGGCTGTATATGTGTACGGACCAGTAGGTTGTGCAAGCCTGATAACCCATGGGTCAAGACAACGTACGACATGGGTCACGACACATGGTAAGTCGGCAGTGCGTAGTGGTGTGGTTAGACCCCATCTGCATCCACAGTAAGGATGAGCGCTGTAGAGGAGGGCAATTGGGGAACTATGGGTATGCAATTATGGTCTAGGCACGCAGGTGCTGTCTGGAGCAGTTGTATTCGGACCGCCCTGGGGATGTAAATAATATTGCAAATTGGACAGAGCTTAATCCCATACCTCTCAACCTCTAAAAGCAAAACCACTGGACAGAACCTAAACCACTGGGTGGACTAATAAGGACAGAAAGCACATATTCCACTTACAACCTTAGAAAGCTGATAGAATAATAGGTTATGCATTAGCATGACTTGTCAGAAGGATGTGGAGTCTTAAACCCAATTACTTGTCTGTATTTAATGGTGTCAGTTCCCAAGTATTTGCCAGACAGGTGCAGATTGTAAGAGGAACACACCAATATTATGAAGCAAACTCTGGACAGGCCACGGATTCTGTACAGTCGACAGGCATGCTTTCGCCTAATGGGCAGCCATTTCCTATATGGGTCCCACCACAGCACAGTCCAGTTTATATGGCAAAGTACGGTATAACCATGTGTTGTTGCATAACCCACTACACAACACCTATGAACACATAGTCGCAACACTCCACTGTAGGCATGTAAGCTGATGTAATAGGCATCACAAGGTTTTATTGTAGTCCTCACCCCCTACCCAGGGGTGTGAGTGTCCAACACAAACACCAAATGCAGTGCATATGCACAACTGTTGTTGTAGACAACATGTCTAGCTGTGGACCTTCCCTGCAGCCATCCGGCACATCCCTGGATAATCCTCCTACTAACACCCCTCCTTTGTGCCCCATGCACACCATGTAGCTATCAGCCCCTGTTCCATTTCTGGTAATGTCAGTGGGTACACATAGGTGGCACCCTCTTCCCCCACTATATTGCCAATATCTGGAACCCCAACCCACATGTTAGTATCACAGCTGTCCCACAGGACACATGTAACTAACACATGAAGGAACACCACAAGCACACCTGGAGCAGCACAGGCTCACCACCTTGCGAAACCCTCCCCCCCACCTCACACTCTATACCACTACATCAACTAGTGATATTGACACCTCTTGTCCTGCATTGCATACAAATCCCAACATCCAACATACCTTCCCTATTGCTCCCCATCCAATTATACCTACGGGCTACTATACAGTTACAATGTCACCCCCACTAACTACCTACCTACTCCTTAGCTATTTGCCTCTACTGTACCACACAGGTATGGAATAACTACACCTACCCTGAATACCTGCATGTAACTTATCCAGACCTGTGAAACAGGAATCCAGCCTCAACTTAAACTGACCTTTGTCAACAGTCATACCCGACATGCAAACCTGACCTAAGCATGGATAATACTGACAGTTTAACGTAAACTAAGCATGATTTCTGGGGGACGTAGCTATGTTATGTCTATTACCCTGTATGAATGTGAACACCCCAGTATTAATTGGGATACGTAACTGGGGTCAATGTGGAGCTCAATACCCTGGGCCACTGCTGACAATGGACAAGCATACAGTCCGAGTGTCCCGGTTGACAAATGTGAACAAAATGCACAATGTTGTGAGTGTCTATGGGGGAGCAAGTGGGCGTAAGCCTGTTTGGCTACCGGTATATGAGTACCACACTGTTGAAGCAATGTAGAGGCTAACTGAGTGAAAGACACTGCAACCAGAGGTCAGTAATACTTCACGCAAACAAGTGCATACCCACCTACAAATGTTCTACAGTGCCTTAGTCACTCTGTAGCCAACAGCTGTTGCTGTAGCCATTAACAAAATAATCTTCACTGCCAGTTTACAAACCCCTGACCCTGCACACTATAGTAGACGTGAGTTCCACTAAGCCATGGCGGATACATATTCAGCTGCTGTCATCACAAACACACCATCCAGCGCAGAAATCCAACAGTATAGGAAATGTATATAGGTGTGTTAATAGATTAATACCAGAACACGTGTCCATTGCTCAACCACAGTATTATGAGCAGTCTATGTGCAGCACAGAACAGTGCCTGTCCAATCATACTGTGAGAACAGCAGTCCTGCAAAATACCAAAGGGAATAATGATATATGGTGCACACCGTGGGGGTGTGTGAGAGCACCTCGTGGAACTGGGGAATGAGGCTGGCCAGGTGTGTGAGCAAACTGCTGCTACACAATACCCTGGCAGGATGCTACCAGTGGGAGAAACACTGTAGACCAGCTAGGTCTACTTTTGACACAACAACAGGTCCGTCCCTGGTGGGATGAACCAACAGTTGTGGGTCACATCGATGTCACCACCAGTATCGGAGGAGGATCAAGGGAAGTCTGGTACATACGTGGACTAAACAGATGAAGAGTCTGCAGATGCTTGGGTGGGGAGAGTATATTGGAGGTGTACCGAGACGTGCAGAGAGGGAAATGTGTGGAGGTGTGGCATGGCAGGGCTAGCAACCAGGGAATGGATGGATGCTGTCTACATGGAACTCGGGGGCCATGGGAAGGGAACATGGGTATGTCATTATCGTAGACATATGCAAACGAAGCAAAACAGCAATTGTGTAGTGGCCAGAGCCTCCGCCTAACGTGCATGCATTCTTGGGTCGAGTCCCACTGCAGCACATCCTATTTTTCATGTGATATCCATATGTTAACTTTGCTGTGCTGTATAACCTACTAAGTAACATATATATTTCAACAGGAGTACTGCCATGTGAAGTGTCATAATGATTAAGGCACTAGAAAGCATGTGTAAGCACATAACAGCAGTAGTACGCATGGATAAGCAGTTGTAAGTGTGTGTACGTGTATTCCCGCGGGGGTAAGCATTGCCTACATTGATTGAGCTAAGCAGATGCCAGCTGAGTGTAAGGAAATGCAACCCGAGGTTAGCATTGCTTAGCTCTGTGCAAACCCATGCACACCCGCGTATGACCGCTCAAATGTCCCTAACTCACTCTGTATCTGACAGCCGGTGTTCTGCCCTGAAACACAATATACAGCTTCTGGAAGGCCCACACCCAGGATGCTGCACATCATACACTATGTGATATACCACTAACCTTGACAGAAGTACAAAATCACTCATTCCACATACATATAATCAAGCACAATCAGTTAACAGCAAAGGGAATGTAGTAATAACACACCATACAACCTCTTAATGCATGAATCCCGGACATAGTGCTCCATAATGTGGGTACATATAGGGATATCTGTCATATCCTGCTCTAATATACTTCAAACATTGCAAGTTACACAGTTATATGTGGTAGAACACATATATTGCTGGAGATGATACGTCTGAAACACGTACGTGTCGGCACGAATGACTGACCTCAGTCCTAAGGTCATCCATGTCAATTGCCAAGAGAATGAGGTACAGGCCACATATATACGCCGAACATGCATGGAAATATGGACAGCTATACATTTGTAAATATAGAGAGATAGATAGCTATAGGTATATATGTATGTGTATGAATGACTCACAAATAAACATATAACAGCAATCGTACATAGATAGATTAATATGTTCAGTGTATATATATATATATATATATATATATATATATATATATATATATATATATATATAGATATATATATATATACACACACACACACACACACACACATACACACACATATATATATATATATATATATATATATATATATATATATATATATATATATATATATATATATATATAGCTAGAGCTATATCAATGTTCAGTTCTATCCCTCTATATATGGGGGTGTAACATATATACTTATGCAGATATACATAAATATATAAATATATATATATATATAAAAATATATATATAAATATATATGTATATACAGATAGGCATGTGTATATGATTTCCACATGAGAACAGTCTCCTGGCCCACTCCATACTACTTAACAGACCATGAGCACAGTTAATGGGGTAGGGGCACAAATGAGGGACACCTGGTAATTACTGCTATGTAACCACCCCCCCAGCTCTAATGGATATTCTGTGCAATCCAATATCCAGCACATGCAGTATTTGACAGCAGGACCACCACACCACAGCTACAATGCTCCAACAGTTATCCTTGTCACCTGTACATGTCAGGCCAATATCTGTAATATCTGTAACATATCATGCAGATATGCCATTGTACCACAGGGAATGTACTATGTTGAAGGGCTACAGGGCTACACATTACAACGGTACAGATATGCACACACATCTATACAGTGACAATCATGTGCAGGTAGATATATATATATATATATATATATATATATATATATATATATATATATATATATATATATATAAGATATATGGATACATACACATATACACAGACAAAGGGTATTAGTAGCCATACATGTGTAGCAGTAGTGTAGACTTACTGGGTGCGATGTATATCCCCAGCCACAAGCCCTGTAACCAGTACCTGTGACATGTGTGGTGTGGCAACCAGCCCCACAAAGGGGATACTTACATTGCACATATACCCACTCACAATTCAAAGGACATGACACGACACACAGGTATGTATACACAGACAACCTTTATTTGTGTACCATACAATAATGTATGCCATTAGTGACAGCACATGGATGTTGATGTATATAACCAGTGATGGATGCAAGGCCCACACAAAACAGTAGATGCAGACAGTGTGGACATATAACATACTATGGTGTCCAGGCTAAGCCCTTCAATTCATACAACAGTTGACAATGGATTTGCCTGCACTATACGTAACAGTCAACAATATCAGATGTAGTTCAGCAGCCTCCAATTACACCCTGTAATCAAGCCCTAGGGGGACATTCATTACTTGTGGTAATGTCAATGTGTCTGTCACATGTATGGTCCCTGGCCAACAAATGTTGTGGGTGTCCACGCTATAACTGGGATGATAGTAGAAATGCTAGCAGTAGTTAATGATAGGCCATTACCTAACACCACCTACCTGTAAAACAGCAGGACAAAGGCTGCCATATATGTGGAGGACAAAGGCAGGAACGCAGGGCCATACCCGCAATATTGCAATTACACACCCTGGAACATGCTGGTGCTACAAGATGTGTTGCAACATACACTTATGCAGGACTACGACATCAGGTACACATATGGATATAACCATGTACTGCTAGCATGCAGCACACACACTGCCAGTTTAATATCCAACACAGGACCTGTGTGGTGGACAGACAACACATGATAGGCATACCTCCGTCCAGCTAGAGGATAGGCCCACAGTAGTGAGCTATGCTGACAGACTGCAGTCCAAGATAAACTAGTATGTACATACACACACACACACACACACACACACTGTAACACCAGTGCTATGCAAAGCATTACCCCACTCTCCTCACAGTCTGTCTGTATGTCCCGATCCACCTACATATATGTGGCTGCTCTGAATGTGCAGGTTCTCCTGTAAGAGGTATTGCTACCTGCTGTCTGTAACATTGATGCCCACACACAGGTAGGATGCCCATCACACAGGAAATCTACAGGTAATGCGCCCACATGATGTAAGGATTCATAGTGGGTGGTTGCCTTGACAGTGGTAATTGGAAGTACTACACATATGTACTCAGATATGTATATGGCTGTCTGGATAAGTACATGTCCATATCATTTCACCATATGTCCTGGATATGGAGTGTAGCCCTATCCCAGCCCCTATAGTCTCAATGTAGTAGTGCAAGAGGATGTCTGGTATGTATCGCTGGTATATTAATAGACATTTGCTACTGTCATTGGGATTGTTGTCACAGACACGGTGTGTGTGGAAGGTGACATCTGCTCATAACATGTGTGCCATTGGCTACTGACAGACATCCTCAGGTTATCATGGTACAATACCTGCATATATAGCAGGCTTGACAGCCATATCACACCACAGGGTAGGAAACACCCGTGTGACAGTGCATAGCCACAACCAATGTGAACACAGCCACATATGGTACGCTAGCATAATAGTACAGTAAATGGACTATCTGTCCTACACCATCCTCATATGTGCCACTCAAAAAATTACCCTACATATACTGGGCTGCTACACAGTCTGGTCTGATGGCTGTCTATGGTATGGGATATGTGTGTGTATGGCCCTACATGCATGTAAGATAAAACAGTACCATACAGTGGGGCAGCATGTAACAACAGATAGAAGGGGAGCTAGAACAATGACATCTACCACAGTCTGTACACAGGCCATAGTACATATTAACAATACACACACTGCCAACATTCACCATCACTACACAGACCTCAGTATTGCACAAACATCCACAGAATTTCCAGGGTATGGCATTACGTGTAACCCCTACTGTACATGATATGTGTAGCACTCTGATATATCCCTGGCATGTTATCAGATATGATGACACTATTTACGGTGTACAGCACATATGAATCACTTCATGCATGACATATTTACAAAGGTTGACAGAGGTGTGGCTGACAGCACATACACAGGGAGTGTATAGACATGTTGCTGTGATACCCTCAGTAATCTACCATTGTAACGGGGTTTGTTGCAACATATGTCCAATGAGGGATATGTAGTCAGTAACTGTCATGGCCTTCACCATCAACAGACTGTAATCCTCACACTACCTTCTGCATTCCACAGATAGATACATCATGGCTAACACATGACAGCAAAGGCACAACACTGCCCAGTCTGCAGATGACCCTGCAGATGGGGATTCCTGATATACATGGAACTGACATGGCAAGTATTGCGACATGTATGACAGGCATATCCAGACAAACACTGTTAATCCATCATTACTCCATATGCAGTATAGCAACACTTACAGTTCGTAGTCAGGTCAGGCGCATCCCCCTCCTGTTTGTTGCCTTCTTCCCACAGTGTATGTTGTTAAAGGTAAATCCCTAACCCATCTGAAATGCTGTTTGCCAAATGACAGTTCTAGCTCCTGCTCACAGTGACAGACAAGGGCCAACACCACCAGGATGTTCACAGGTATTGGAGTGCATTTCCATGCAATTGGCTATGGGAATGTTACCACACCTGTTCCACATGCAGTCAGCTAGGGAAGGGCTGCAATTCATGCAGAGGCCATCAGCTGATCATGAGCATCACATTAAATACGCATGCTGCTGCCTAAGCAATGCAGGTGTGGCCCTCCACATCTGCCAGAGAGGGAATGGGGGAGGCAGACAGAGGCGAATACATGTCAGGGAGGGGTGGGAGGGTAAAACTGATGCGTGTGTGTCACACACCTACCAGCACAGGGTATCAAACACCCAACAGCTATGTAGTGCTATCACAGTTTGATGCTGTTATTGGATGTGCCACATGGGTTATTTGGTGGGGAACACTCAGAACATATATGTGATGGTGAGTGACATCTGCAACAGGGATATGGTAGATATACAGTAGGTGATGTACACATGCCTGCCTGCATGAACAGGTGCCAGTGTCAGCACAGGCACACTCACACAGGGACACAAACACATTAACACACTTTGCAGAGCCAGGAGAGCAACCCATCACTAGTGGGATTGACAGAATGCATCACTGTGCAGAGAACACATGAACCACATGGGTGATATGGAGGTCGTATGGCAGTTAGTATGAGGGGGTGTCATACATAAGGCGGCATGCTTCACTGTGCCCTGGGTGAAGTGGTGCATGTGGATGTGGACATACACACCATACAACACACACACGAACACACAGGGTCTGGTTCGGACATGCATGGGTGCATGTCTGCATGGGTGTGTGGTGGCCAACAGTGCCAGTTGGCTATACAAGGGTAGGCGATAGGTATACCTTGGCATCAACCCACATGACCATGGTCTGCATTGTGGTACAGGCCTGTAGCTTCTGCATTTGTCCGCACAGGTGGGTATTGCATCTGTCTTCCAGTCACCTGGGTAACTATTGTGTATGGCCAATGCTGTGCATCACTTGCCATGTATGTGTTCCTTAGTCCATGACTTGGATGGTGTCTAGGATGTGCACATCTCCCACATGCATGTACAGTGACATGTGGAACTGTAACTGGGGTGTCTGGCCCATGCTGTGAACACAGCTTATCATCAGATGTGTCAGTATTGCCCACATGTGGCAGGGAGTGGTACTGGTCAGCAGATTTACCCTGCACCTACATTGATAGCATGCTAACAGCGTTTACTGATGTCAATGTCGTCTGTCCATACATGCCATGTTGTCAGGCATGGCATGTCTTTTGTGAGTCACATGTGAAGGTACAGTGAAGTTGCTAACTGTGATTGGCCTTGATATCACATGTATGGGTATGCACTCCAGCCTCTCAGCCATTTACATCTGTTATCCCTGTATGGTTGACATTGTGATATAGAGTAGGGCCACCATAAATGAAATTAGCAAAACCCCTCCACATTGCACACAGGTGTCACAGACTCACAACCACCTCTACACAGGATGCGAGTTACAAACACACATGCACCTTTCATGACTGGGAGTAGAACCTCTACCTAACTAGTTTACTACACTACAGAACTACGCAGTTATATTACGAGCCATCGACATTACTGAAGTACATCTTCCCCAAAGGTGTATTTCACAATTAATGACAGCAGGACTACCAAAGTAGGGTATTTGTAATGTACTGCGAGTGAATAGCCTATAATGCATTGCTCCATACACAGACACTGAGACACACACATCACATGCGGAACTGGCATGGATGGAGATGGAACACTACCACAGTTCTAAATCACACTACAGCAGTACGCAGTTACAGGACACCCTACAGCAATTACTGGGCTATCAATTTCCTAGCGGTGTACTTCTAGGTGAGTGACATCAGCAGCCTTGCCAAAGCAGAGTATTTGTATTGTATGGAGTGTGAGTAGCCTAAAAAGCATTGCTCTTTACTCAGTCAGACACACACACACACCAGGGCTGGGGTTCAAACACCTACCTAACTAGTTTATCACACTACAGCAGTATGCATTTACAGGATGTGCTATGGTGATTACTGAGCTATCACGTTCCCAGAGGTGTACCTCTAGGTGAGTGACATCAGCAGCCTTGCCAAAGTAGAGTTTTTGTATTGTATGGAGTGTGAGTAGCCTAAAAAGGCATTGCGCTCTACCAAGTCAGACACACACACACAGACTCACACACATAGTTTCCAGGGCTTGGGTTCGAACACCTACCTAACTAGTTTAACACACTACAGCAGTACGCAGTTACAGGACATGCTACGGCGATTACTGTGCTATCATGTTCCCAGAGGTGTACTTCTAGGTGAGTGACATCAGCAGCCTTGGCAAAGTTGAATATATATATTGCATGGAGTGTGAGTAGCCTAACAAGCATTTCACGCTACACAGCCAGAGGCAGACAGGCACACACACACAAGCACACACTCGCACAGACAGGTATGGGGTTAGTGCTACTACCTAACGACTCTGTCACTATAGCAGTATGCATTTATGGGACACGCCATGCATATTACTGAGCTATAGCTCTCCCAAAGGTGTAATTCACATTGGATGACCTCAGCAGGCTTGTCATACTACTGCTATGGCGAGGGCAGTGTGTTCATGGGCCATACACCATTCATATAGCCGTTGACATGCCACATGCGGGCACACATGGGGTCATATGTCACAGGTGCATGTATACAGCTACTAGATGGCTGCTTCCTTGTACAGTCTTGTTGCACAGCTGGCACGTACACCACATAGTCTGTCATGCTGGTACTGGTGGCTAGTATCCGTAGTGGGTTACATCCACACCTCATGTATTGGGGGCCCTTTGGCTGTGTACCAGTTGGGACAGGCCCGCATGTCTCCTTGTCATGGTCACCCTCTTCCACACATCTATGCCCGTGTACTTGTGGCTTATTATAGTGTGTTATCCTTACTTATTTGTCTGTATTCCTATCCACTGTGTGTGCAAGGCAAGAGTGGTGCATACTGACATGTGTCCGCACTGAGAACTGCAACTTCCATATATGTCTGATCCACTGGTATTTGCAGACATGGCCTTCATGTGTTGTGTGTGAGCATGCCCAGTATGACCTCTCAGTAGGTTGTTGACTGACATTGCCTTCATTCCTCTAAGTGTGTGAGCATGCCAAGTAATGCCATGTGTTGTATGTGTGGATCACGTCCAGGTTATTTGTACTGTGGTGCTGACCTCTTGTTGTACACCGACAGGTAGCATGTTGTGTCTTCAGGGTATTCATTGGTCATTTGCCATTGACTGTTGCTACATTTCTGCATAGCGGGGGGGGGCACCTGACTGTTTCTACTGTTCTACACAGGAGTGGGGAGGGGAACACCTGACTCTATGTGTACGTTGGATGGAGGGGGGCGCACCGGACACTTGTACACATTTGCTAGGACTGTATTGGTATGTCAGGTACTCCATTTTAGTCTGTAGTCTTACCTATCCTGCTGGCTAGAGCTTACCAGTGTAGTACAGATCCTAGCTTTTTTTACCTACATATTAATGTCTGACTTCCTAGCTTTCACAACTTACATCTGACTGCCTGGTCTGCTAAGGTCTGTCTGTGTAGGCCTGGGGGAGGGGTGAACCATAGGGTACATTCGGAGGACATACTACAGCATTTATTTGTGTTTGTCTTCACCTGTCCTGCTGGCTGAGACTGTTGTTGGGTATGTGATCCTTCCTGACTGGTATGTGTGGCTCTTATGGACACCCCTGTCACTCAGGCCATTTCTTGCAGTGGGTTTTGTCACCCTGTGTAGTACTGGCTACTATGGTGACTCCAGTTTGTGTTACAGATCTCATGCTGCCACTATGGGTGTCTACTATCTGCTGCCTTGACATCCGGCCACCCAATTCCCTTGCATGTTCACATCCATACCATAGCTACAGGTAAAAACACATTCTACTCCATTTGGCAATTGGTAGATTGATTGACTTACCTTGAGGGTGTGCCAAACTTGAGGATGGTGCTGGAGGGCTGCCCATGTCGGATGCACATAGTACACTCCCTATACATGGTTGGACACAGGTAGTGTCATGTTTGGCATCCCTTTTACTGTCTGTGCAAGTCAGAGAGAGGTGTCATTCCCTGATCCCTACTTTGCCAGTGCATATGCTATGCGTTGCCTCTTTGCCAAGGCCAGGACATACTGGGCATGGCCCCTTCTGCCTACTGTATAAGGCTCAGGTTGTTCCTTCTCTGAGCCACTCTGTACCTGTACAGGCCTTGGCATTGGTGGGGGGCTGTGTGACCCTGCCCCATGCTGTTCCTGTTGCAGCTGTTTCCGCAGGATCATATTGTGTAGCATAGCACATACTATTACTATTTGGGTACATGTACCTGGCGAATACTGCAGGGCTCCACCAGATGTGTCCAGACACCAGAACCGTGACCTGAGCATCCCAAACACATGCTCGGTTATATGTCTGGCCTGTTCGTGTGCATCATTTGTTCAGGTGTGTGTGTATTTCTGATGGGTGTCATCAGCCATGGCTCCAGTGGGTACCCAGCAATCCCCACTAGGTGACCATAGGGGATGTCCACATCAGCAAATCTGTGGTACAGCTGCGTCAGTTGCCATATGTGTGAATAGTTATAGCTTCTAGTGCAGCAAGCACACACATTCAGTATAATGCCCTGGGCATCACATATGACCTGGCAGTGGATGGAGGGGATGCCTCTGCATTTGATGTAGGCCCTACTCTGCTTACCAGGTGGTGCTTTGATGCATAAGTGAGTGCAGTCTATACCACCCACTACCCCAGGGTAGTTAGCTATTTGGTGGAAGAGATACATATTGCGGGTCAACACCTCATGTGTGTTGAGGAAATATATGTGCTTACTGGCATGTGCTGACATGGCATCCAGGAACTGGTGGAATACTCTGGATGCTGATGCCTGTGAGATGCCCATGTTATCCCCAGTTGTAGTTTGTGAGGTACCTGTGGCTAGTATACTAGGCATACACATACTTTGGTATCCACTCGGATGGGTTCCCCTCGGTCAGTGTGGTGTGTCAGGTGTGGCCTGCACAGCTCAACGATTTGCTGTAGGAGGTCTCTGTCCACCATATAGTGCTCCACTATCTCCAGCTCATGAAGTCCCTGGTAGGTTACCCTGGGTCTGTACACTCTTCTCTGTCTCCTCACTGTGGGTTGTTTGGCAGCATTCACATCCTCACCACCCTCAGCCTCTTGCATATGTTGTTCTATGTTGCCTGCTGCAGCCCTTCTCATTTTGTAGGTTTGGTTTTAAAATTTCTCCGCTTGTATACACTGGTTGTGTAGAGTGTGGAAAAACCAGGGGGGTAGGTGTTTTCTTGGTTTACAGTGGTATTCTGGGCTGGCCTGGGCTGGGCTGGTCTGTTTCCTGTATGATTAGCTGATTTTGAAACATTTCACCTGGCAGCTCAGCTAGTTGTTCTTGATTACCTTCCTACTGCTGTTTTCCCTTCCCATTGCCTCCCTGTTTAGGCCCGTGTGCACGCCGTGCAAACATAGTGCTCAAATGTGCACATAGCTGCTTTTTCCTGGTTTAACTTCCTTTTTCCTCCTGTAAAACCCAGTGCATGATGTGCACACCTGCTTACACTTTGTAAAGGGTGCTAGGCAGGTTTAGACACACCTCTAGCTTAGCTGTGCTAAGCTAGGAGCCATCCCGAGCCACAGGTCTCCAATCCACTTACAGTATGCCGGACACCCCCCATGATGTCACCTATATCCTAGTCTTGCACCCAGCTATTTATACTCTTACACTCTTGAGACCTGCCTCACATCCTGGGAAAATCTGGGGTTCACTAACCTTTCCCTCATTTGCATAGGATTGCCTTCTAATGCATAGTTACATGTCCCACACTGAGCCTCCCCAATTAGCAACCATCACTCATTGGCCAGGTTGTCTTCTGCCTGCCATTGACTTGCATGGAAGAATACTAATTTTAGTTAGCATGCTTATTTTAGGTTTATTTTATTATTTTCCCCCTGATCCCATTTGCATGTTGCTGCCCTATGCTTAACCAGGCGAGCTCGGCGAAAAAAAAATTAAAAGTTGTTTATTTTTATTTTTTTTTACAGTTTGCAATGCCAATGACCTTCTATTTGGACATTGGCATGCTTCCTCAATGATATGCAGCCTTTATTTGGAGCTGTCATAGCTCTGTTTTGTAGATTGCAGAACTGTATTCGGTTACTAACCAAGTACATTTCTTCACACTACACTCGTCCTGCACGGACAGCTGCCAGCTTCCTGGATCGCATATTACCCTCATTTGCATGGTTTTCTCCAGAAAATGAGGGTAATTTGCATACAGGGGCTTGGTCCATGCAGGATTAGCCTAAGAGCTCACGCGCACATCCTGGGAGCTCGTTCCTGGATCGCACATCGGCCATATTGCCAAAAATGGTTCTTAAACTAATCCTGCATGTTATAAAGGGCTTCATAAATCCAGGGGATGTCATCTGCCACTGAGTCTGGAGACACGGAATTTCGTTCAATTTTTGCACTTGGGTGATTTCGGAATGACAATAAAGTTTACTTTGACTTTGACTTCATCAGAATCGAAACCTAAAACAGATGTGCAAATTTAAATATCCCTCTTTGAAAGTCACCAACTATATATTGAATATTTAGAAACACGTGAATTACAATGGACACAGATTAAATGCCACCTACGTGCCAGGCCTCAATGACCATGTTTCTGTTTTAAGGTTAAAATCCTACATCATATAACAGTGTTTTTTTTATTATGATTTATTTTGTGGTCACTAATTTGGCTACAGACAAATTCAAGGTTGCAATTTATTTTTTTCATTGTTCTGCATGGTTACTTATACATTTGTGTCTTTTGGATGATTTTATCAGGTGACGTTGGTAGAAGAAAATAAAGTAATGGAGGACTACTCTTAAGAAATGAAAGGGAATGTTTTAGGATAGATAGAAGGAAGAAAGGTGAGGCAGATGATAAGGAGGAGAACTGGGATGAATAACTAAAGATAATGTGCTTGGAAAGAGAATATACATATGTACATAAATAACGATGGCTAAAGAATGTGTCTTCTCAGTTCACTACTGTCGGAATACAACATGCAGCCCTTTGCTCCCCCAAACTTGCTTGTCAGAACCCTAGCTCAAGATTCAGTCAAAATGCTAAAATGTAATGGAGGACAAAGTACCAAAATTATTTATTTATTTATTTATTTATTTATTTATTTATTTATTTATTTGCCATTTGTTTACCAGGAAAGTCCATTGGGTCAGAAATGTGCCCATTTTCAATGGAGGCCCAGGGAGAAAAGTTCCTAGTCCAGTGTTAGAATACAAAAAACAGTTTTATAGTACCATCATAGTCTATACTTTATACATAGTTCATTAATAAAAATCAAAAACAGTTTGTAACTTATATGCATATCTAACAGTGGAAGTAAAAGCAGTTTGTCACTTTTACCTAGTTTAAAGTGTGAAAGGAACAAGGACATTGTATACTAAAGATATAAACATGAGTTATGTATATATTTAACAGTGTAAATCAAAGCAGGTTGTTACTTATACCTAGTATAAAGTGTGAAAGCAACAAGTATATAATATACTGAGAAAAAAAATGACAGGACATGAAATAGTAAAACTATATAGGAGTCTGCATTAATGGAGCATAATTATGTAAGAATTAAGAGCAGGTGTTGAGGAGGAAAGGATCTTACAATTCCATGTTATTTGGGATGAGTAAGAGGCAACAGAGGAAGAAGTGAAATATGCAGCAGAAATGAGAGTTAGGATGAAGCAGGGTGATGTAGAGTAGGAATGTAATCGATGCAGTCAGGTGGGATGAGAACAGGAGCATTACTAGCTAGAAGAAAGTTATGAGTGAAACTGTTTTTTAAAGGAGGAAAGATTGTTGATGATTTTCATTTGTGGGGAAAGGGAATTCCAAAGTCGTGCTAGAGAGATAGATAATAGAAGTGTTCCTGTGGTTCATATTTGCTTATATACTGCTAGAAGGTTTTGGTTGTTGGACCTAAGAAGTCTGTTAGGCTGATGCATTTTGAGGGTGGAGGAAAGTGTAGGAAAATGTAAAGGTTTGAAGATGAGTTTATGGGCAATAGAGAGCTGAATATAGGAGAGATAGTTAGGAAGTTCCAACCAATTCAAGGAGTGGAGAGCCTTGCAGTGGTGGGAGGAGGATTTGGATCCAGTAGCAAACTTAGAGATTTTATTATAGCAGGAAGCAAGCTTAGACTTTAGTGAGTATTGAAGGTTGGTAGAAGAGGGGCACCATACATAAGAGAGGGAATAAGGTAAGTGGTAGAGAGGGTGTGTTTGGTCGAAGAAGTGAGATAACGACCATGGCAGTATAACATGTTCAGTTTTTGATGTGTTTTCTTAATATTAGTTTGTATGTGGACATTGTACTTTAGTTAATCTTAAATAATGACTCCTAGAAGCTTTGAGTGGGGAACTATTTCAACTGGGGTCGGGTTTTGGCTAGTTATGGAAAAAGAGAGCTTATCTATTTTCGATTGAATACACCCCTTCCACTCCTTACCTTGCTTCCACCTATTCCCTACTCCTCCCCCTCCCAGGTACTTCCTATGTGAGGTTTTATAGTCCCTCCTTATCCCCAGGGCGCCATCTTTAACTTAGCCTACCTCGCTGCTGCTGTGCGTCCGTGGCTGTGCTCTCCTAGCTGCAGTAGGTGTTTTATTTAACTGTATATGTTACTTTGTATTATTCCTTGGAATCTTCCTAGTAAATGTGTATGACTTTCTTGCTGTAGTTTGCGTTCGCTGACTTCCCTGTAGTCGCGAATGTGTTTGCGTTTGTTTAACTTCACTATGTCTGTACTGTGCTTCCCAACTGACCATCTATGTTGATCGCTATTATTTTGGATGTTGCCTTTTAAGCGGCTGCTGTTTACCTCATTAGTTGAAGGTGCATAGCAAGTGTTGAACAACTTTGCCTAAAGGTATACTCCTAATCAAATGTTACCGACGCTGTTATCATACTGCTGTTTGTTGCTGTGATTTGCACTGTTCCTCAACGACAGCGCTGCCTAGCTGGTCGTAACTTACAAACTGTGTAAACTATTTAGCGACAGCGTGTCAGCCTTATTTCATGTATATCCAACAGTAATACGCAGAGTTTTGCTGTGCCCTTGAAGAGTTAGATGGTCAGATGCTCATTGTTTAACCTTATACTGTTTTCAATTTTATACTGTTGTGCGACTTAGTCAAGGCTACTTAGTTTCGCCTAGACCTTATACTGGTATTATTGGGAAGTGTTTAGCGCATTGTTTAGCGACTAATACTAGGCTACTCAGTGCCTCCTGGACCCCATACAGACACTTCTGGGGATTATTTGGGCGACTTTTATCCCTATTGTTCTTTGCTACGATTATTTTAACCTTCATTTCATGGTTTACCTTTGTGTAAACTTCTCTGTACTCTGCCCTGCCATTTATGGGAACTGCGTGTAGGTTTTGGAAGTGGCCTTACACGTGCAGCCTGGGCTCAGGTCATACTCACTTCAGGGCCTCCCTACACTCGGCACTCTTCTCTGCTCTACATTATCGATTATTTGCTTGCCTTAGGTCTTCCCTTTCCCTTTAAATGGAATACCTTGCGATTTTATTAAATGGTATACCTTGCGTTTTTAACCAAACTGCTGCATTTTTCCTATTGTGGACATGCAGATGATATAGCTTGTAGAAAACTTTTAAAACTGTGTATCTATGTAATGTGCTTTGCCTAAACACTTATTTTTGCCTGACTGACACTGTTTTTAATGTGTTATATGATGAAGCAGTGTATTTGATTACTGTATTTGTGTATTTGGTTACTGCACTGTATTACCAACACTGTATTTTTATTTACTTTAACACTATTGTATTCTCTCTCACTTTTTCTCCTGTACCAGCTAATTATCCTGCCTTACCCAGTGTCTGTTTGCCTGGGTTGAAATCTTCTACTGCTCTGCTAGGGTACTTCCTGCCTATCACCCTTGGAAAACACTGGACCTTTGCATTCTGCTACAACCTACTACCTCAAGATATCAAGAAAGTATGTCTACTTAATGGATTGTAGTTTATGCCCATTTTTACCCTGTGAAGCTTCTGTTTGCTCCCAACTAAGCTTGCCAGCAGCAGCCCCTCCACCCCCTTACTCTGTTTTAACCTTCCTCTCCCTTACCTTAGCGTTTTACTTAGCTTGTACTCTCCCTCCCTGTAGTGTACGTTTTTCTGCCCCAGAACCTCTGTGACTCTTCACTGTACCTCTGCTCTTTGCCCACTAGGTGTTACTCTGTCCACATCTAGACTTACAGTACTGCTTTACTCCCCTACCTTATTCTTCCTATTTACACCTTTCTCACTCCTATCCCTTTCTTTCTTTGTAGTTCTCTGTGACCCACTCCTTATGCTACCTATCTCAGACCTTGTATCAACTAGCTTTTCCTGATACCTTTTCCTTCCACTCTGGACTCTGTGCATCCCGCTCCGTTCGCCCTGCGGGCTCACTCCGCTCCCCTCCCTACCCCCAATTCCCACCCACCCCCAGGGGTCCTACCCTTATACTTCCCTAGTCACACCCCCTTACCCTATCCACCTATCCTGTTTTTTCCCGCTAAAACCTAACCCCTCCCCTTTACATAGACTCTTTCCTCCTCCCTCCTTCCTCTACTGCTAAACTAACCTCCTCTCCTATTACTAGCTTCTCTCCTGTTCCTCAGTTAACATTCTTCCCATAAACTTCCACTCTCTACATCTATCCCTTTACTTTGTATCTCCTTTTATACCCCTACAGCTCCTCCTACTATTCATTCCTTCTTTTTTTTTGCCTTATACCTATAACTCCACCTCTTCTACCCTTTCTTCTACCATTACTTTATAACTACCCTTACCTCATTTTTTGTAAATATGACTCCTTACTTACCTACTATGTTGATATTCTTAGCATTACTCTCTACCTCCCTTTACTCAACTTACCTTCTTACCTTCATCGAACACCCACTTAAAAACCAGCCAGACTATACAAATAAACATACATCTATTATCCACACTTCTCCTACCTTATTCTTAAATTCTACTTCCACCCCTAGCTATCACCTTTCCTAAATTCCATAGGCACTCTCACCTCACCTATGCCTTACCCTCTGATAAAAAAATGAAACAACTAACCCTTCTTAAAAGCAACTTCACATCCAGACCTAATACTCCTACCTTACAAGACGGTGACATTCACCCCAACCCTGGCCCTATATATCCCTCCCCTCAAGTATCTAGGCCTAACTTCAATAACACCCTACTCATAGGACATCTAAACATACGAAGTGTAAACAACAAAGTACCCTACTTACATGCCCTCTTAGATGCTCACCACTTTGATATTCTCTGCCTCTCAGAGACTTGGCTAAAGCCAGCCACCAAAGACACTGAGATTATACCCCAAGGCTATAATTTACATAGGTTTGATCATTCTAAACGTAAGGGTGGTGGAGTGGCAATTCTATTTAAGAACCATCTTAGCATCTCCACCCTCCCAGCCTGTCCAACCCAGGATGTTAGAGCTGAAGCCATCATCACTAAACTCCAATTAAATGCACAAAAAGCCCTTTACATCATCTGTATGTATATACCACCAGGCAACAATATACCTATCTTAGAAGACTTTCTCAGTTGGGTTTCCACTAACTACCCCCAAGAAACTATAATTCTGGGTGATTTTAATATAGACTGGAATACTATTAATAGTGAAAATCCCTCCTGTCATATAAACCTACATGGTTTTACTCAGTCCATTACCACTACAACAAGGCTTAATAAACCAAGTAAGAAACGGAGTATCTTAGACTGGATACTCATAAACAAAGTCAATATCACATACAAAGTAGGAACTATGCCTGATGACCTCAGTGACCACTGCCTAACTTATATCTCTAGAGAAAAGACTGACTATCAAAACCTCCCTAACATAAGAATAATACGCTCGACCAAACACTTTAAAAGTGACTTATTTCAAAATGATCTCAAAACATGCAACTGGAACCTCTTGAAATCACTTTCTCTTAATGAAGCAGTTTCATTCTTTAACTCGACCTTCCTTTCCATTTTGGATAAACATGCCCCTGAACGCTCTATTAGAATGAAGTCTAATACAGCCCCATGGCTCTCAAAGGAAACAAAGAAATTAATTCATACTAAAAATAAAGTTTGGGCCAAATGGAGATACCATAGAATCAGCTCTGATTTTCTTCATTTTCGCCAACTTAGAAATCTTACAAAAAAAGCTATAATCTCTGACAAAAAAAACTACTACTGTGAACTTCAAGAAACCCATTTTAATAAACCCAAACAATTCTGGTCTTCAATCAACAAACTCCTTTCACCTGGAACAGCAAAAACTCCCTCCCCTCTAAACGCAGACCCAGATACCCCCAACCATACTGCAAACGCTTTTAACTCCTTTTTTATAGAAACCATTCAATCTCTTGCTAGACAACTGAACACCAATGACTTTTACCCTCCAAATAACCTAGTTGACTCCCCCCACAACTTCTCTCTTCATCCCATCTCTACCTCTTTCATCTACAAACTTATTCTCAAACTGAAATTTGCACCCCCTCTGCTGACAAGCTCCCTTCTCTCTTTCTTCAAAAGGCTGCTAAACAGATTGCATACCCAATAACCATACTCATAAATAGGACTATCCAAGAGGGAACCATACCTGATATATGGAAAGTCTCTCACATTATCCCACTACACAAAGGTGGTAACTCTATTGAATACTCTAACTTTAGACCTATTGCTCTTCTCTCACCTTTAGCTAAGATTATGGAGAAATGTATTCATCAGCAACTTTTACAGTATCTCTCTTTACACAACATTATAGCTAACTGTCAACATGGCTTTAGACCTCACCATAGCACCTCCACTGCCCTCCTTTCCTTTGTTGATACCATCAACAACTATCGTAACTCCAATCTTTTCTCCTCTGCTCTATTTATTGACCTCTCTAAAGCTTTTGACATGGTGAACCACTCTTCTCATATTAACATCCTTGTATCCCTCTCATTTGATAACCTGGCTATTAAATGGTTTACTTCTTATCTAAACAACAGACAACAAGCCGTTCTTTAGGACAATCATATCTCTTTCTTATTGCCTGTTTCTATTGGAGTCCCACAGGGCTCCATTCTTGGGCCACTTCTCTTCTCCCTTTACATAAACGATCTTAACACCGTAATCCCTCAAGCTACCTGCATCCAATACGCTGACGACTCCACTATTATTTGTTCAGCATCTACCTCTTCAGAGCTACTCTCTCTAACTACCTTCAATACAGTAGAAACTTGGTTTACTAGATGGTACCTCCTTCTCGATGCTAAAAAAAACTAAACTTCTCCTTTTCACTCCTACCACTCAAGCCTCCCCATTAAACTTCAACATCTTGTCAAATGACACTACTGTTATCTCTCCTGACTCGACAACTAAACTGCTAGGAATAACCATTGATAACAATCTCACTTTCGATCAACACATCAATAACATCATCAAAGCAGTTAACAAAAAAATAGGATCTTTATACCGTATTAAACCATTTCTTACACCATCTACCAGAGCTACTATCGCCCACTCCCATCTGATATCTACTCTCTTTTACGCCTCACCTATCTTCACTAACCTTAAGAAGGCTAACCTAAATAAACTAGCAACTTGTTACAATAGCATTGCCTGCTTTGCCACCGGTAACCCTTTCAGAACCCATCACTGTCATAACCTGAAACTCCTAGTGGCTAGAGCTACAAAACTGTCTTATGATCTCACAACTTACTATTGCCCACAAGATACTTTATCAACCTGATATTACCCCTATACTTTCTCAACTTTTAATCCCTTATAACAATCTTACCTCCCTTCAATCTTCTTCTAAACTCATGACCAAATCTGTAAAGTCCCATAACTTAGCTGGTGACTCTCTTTTCACTAATACTGTAGGTAGGACATGGAATCTGCTACCCACAGATATTACTCTAATCACTTCCTTACCACTCTTCAAACAAAAAATCAAATTGTACTTCCAAAATCACTGGCTTTGTTCTTGTAGGACTCCTGACTAACCTTCTTCATTCCCCCTTACTCTACTTTAATTATACACTGTGCTTACTAGCTAGGAATTTACCTACTTTTTCTCTTGCCCTGTTTCTCTCCTTTTTATGCTCCGACTCACTCCTCTTTTTCTCTCCCTGCCCTATTTTCCATCTTCTTACTTCTTCTCCCTACTAGACTATTGTTTCACACTCTTCTCCTTTCTTGTATTACTACTATAATCCCTTCTAATCTCTTCTTATACTTTTTTTTTCTCCCCGACGAATTGTTGAAACTAATTACTTATCGTTAGCATTTTAATTGTGATGCTTCTACTGACCTAGTGTATTTTTGTGTGTGCCTTATGTATTTGTTGTTCTTATTACTAAATGTATATTCTTATTGTACTTAAATTTTTTATTAATATGTCTCTTTGTATTGATTTATGTGTGGAGCTTTTCTCCCCGGGCCTCTACTGAAAATGGACATATATCCAGCTAGACTAGCCCGGTTAACAAATGTAAAATAAATAAATAAATAAATCTATTTTGAAAGATTTAGAAGGGGTAAATATCATAATTTTGGATTTTGAAGGGTTGAGGGCAAGGTGATTATTCAGCATCTATGCCTCCGTACAAGAGAAGGCATCTTGAGTAAGTTTCAAGAGCATGGGTATGGATGTAGCAGAACAGATTATGGTGGTCATCAGCATATTGGATTAGCTTAGCATTTGGAATACAGTGATGAAAGTCATTGATGAAGATTTGAACAGTAGGGGGCCAAGTATGGAACCTTGTGGGATGCCTGTAAGAGTGTGGTGTCTATTTGAAATGTAGCTGGAAAACCAGCTGATGGAGGAGGAGGAAAGATTAAGCTGAGAAAGTTTAGACAAGAAAAGGGTATGAGATAAAGTAACAAAGGCTTTGGATAAGTCTAAAAGAAGGGTAGATACAATGCTGCCAGAGTCACGAGCATGATTAACGGTTTCTAGAAAAGAGAGGAGGGCAGTGGTGGTGCTGTGTCCTGGTCTAAAACCATGTTGTGCAGAGGTAAGCAGTTGATTATCTAAGAGATAGGGTAGGAGCTGTAGGTGGATGCATTTTTCAAGACTCTTAGAGATGGGCGATAAGATGGCTGTAGGACGGAAATTAGAGATTTCAGTATTGTTGCCTCCCTTATGGAGGGGGATAATGACGGTTTGTTTCCAGTGGAGGGGTACACAGGCTTCTTGGATGGAACGGTTAATTAGGATAAGGATGGGAAAGGCAATGCCATCAGTGGCTAGTTTGAGAAAGTTAGATGAGGCAGATGAACAAGGTTTCAATTTTTGCAGGAGTTTTTTTATGGTGCTAACAGGAATAGGTTTAAAAGAGAAATGGAGGTGATGAGTAAAGGTGGAGCTGGAAAGGGTTGGGGTTGTGGAAGGAGATGGGGTCTGGCCTGTTACATTACCAGTGAAAGATTTGATGAGTTTGACTATTGAATCTATAAAGAAAGAGTTAAAATCTGTAGCCAAGGATAGATCAGACGAGTTAGGATCTGGGCAGGGGTTCTCCTTTTTTCTTGGATGGAGTAAGGTAGAGATGCTGTTCCAGAATTTCTTGGGATTTGATTTATGATCATTTTGTAGTACTGAGTAACAGGAATTTCAGTCTTTGGAAATTTGTGTTTTACTCTATTACAGAGTTGTTTGTATTTGGCTAAGAAATTGGGAGTTTTATGTTTTTGGTATCATTTCCATAGTTTATCATGGAGATGCATGAGGGAGATACTTTCTTTTGAAAGCCATGGAGTAGTTTTGGATTTGACCCTTTCAGATCTGAGGGGGGGAGAAGCTGTTAAGGAGGTTAAGAAAGGAGGTATTGAAGTAAGTAGCAGCATTGTCCAGAGGAAGATTTTTTAGAGGGTTCCAGTTCATGAGTTTTAAAGCGTTAGAGAAGGTTTGAGCATTGAAGCTTTTCAAACAACGGACTGAGATAATATTATGATGTAGATGAAAGGATGAAGGGGTATGACGTGCAAAGGTAGGGAGATGGCCACTAAGAGACTCTGGTAAGGTACCGCTGTCAGTGATAATATGGGGGTGGGAAACTAGTATCCAGTCTCAAATACTGCCGGAAGTACCATCGTTTGTTGGTCTAGTGGGGGAATTGATTAGTTGGGTGAAGTTATATAGGTTTATATTCTGAGAGTTTGTGGGGGAGTTTATGGAAGCCCAGTTGATATTAACATCACCAAGGATTATAGTCCCGTTTTGTATGTAAGATGAGATTCAGGAAAAAATTATCCTCAAGAATGGGAATATTATTTCCTGGGGGAATGTATAGGGTGGCTATGCATATGCTTTTCTTGTTATTAATCTTTAGGAGGGCCAAGGTTACATCAGCTGTAGCAAATTGAAGTATAGCTTTAGTATAGGGGGTAACTGTTAGGGAAGATGAGTAAAGTAATGTTGCTCCACCACCTTTTTTATTCTGGGTTCTGTCCTTTCTTAAAATACTATAGTTTGGGGGAGTGAGTTCAGGGTCTTTTATATGAGCTTTTAACCATGTTTAAGAGATAGAGAGAATGTCTGGTTGATTGTAAGATAGCCAGGCATGGACATTAGCTAACTTATTGCATAATCTTTGGGCGTTTATTGTGGCAAATAGGAGGGATTTATGGGTAGGGTAGGGTAGGGCAATAATGACAAATATTGCCCTTTATTTAGAAAGCTGTTGCATTAGCATGTTTTTTCTGAAGGCTGTTAAGACTGAAACTCATGTGTATGTTACTATTTACTGGCAGCAGTCCTTACTGATTTTCTTGAAAAAAAAAAACACAAATGTTATGAGGATCAGACCAAATTATGAGACAAAATCAGAAACTTTCCACAAAATCTAAGACCGTTGAGAGCATCTATGCCCCACTACGCATGTATAATACACACACACACACACACACACACACACACACACACACACACACACACACACACACACACACACACACACACACAAAAACATTAATTGCAGCCACTTGCATGACTTTATACAATGAAACTTTGATTGCCAAACAGGAATATATTTTCTTACCTCAGTGTTGTCAGAGTACATTATACCCACGGTGGTGGTGCTGAGGTAGCGTTGTTGCCTCACAGTAAGACACTCTCCGGTTCGAGTCTCAGCTAAAGCGTCTTCTGCGAGGAGACATGTGTGAATGGGCATACCTTTGTTAAAGGTTGTGCGTCAGGGCTGATAACTTGGCACATAAAAATCAACTACTAATCATTAGTGGACCGGAGTTCTGCTGTGGTGACCCCTAACCGGGAAAAGCCAAAAGACACAACAACAAGTGTTGTCAGAATACATTATATAAATTATTCCCCCCATACCTCTCAACCTCTTAGATTAAGAATCAAGGAGAAAGCTTAAATGTAATGGGGGGGAGGCAAAGTATCAAAATTATAGACATGATTCTTATTTTATATACTTTACAAAGTTTCTAGAACAACAAGGTTTGTACCAGTATGATTTTATAATGTATAAGTCTAAAACTCAAATGCCTGTCATTTTTAGTGAGTACATTCCTCTTCCAAGCACCAACATTATAAGGAACAGACCAACATGTAAAGAAAATCATTGACATTCTGTGAAATTACCATCACCCAGAATGATACCACAGTACAAGCAAAAAATGATTGACTATAATAATTGGCTACGTTTCTGGTGTCATTCTAAGGGGATCCAGTATCTGTCTGCCTGGGATGAAATGATGGACAGACCTCAATGCTTTGCCAGAGACAGAGTGCATCTGTCACCCCTGAGATTCTGTATACTGGCCAAGGTTCTTGCCACTCCTATAGTGCCTTTTTAGGCAATGTCCAGAAGACCAAAATACCACCATAACAGCTACAAGCAAATGTAATCTAAGGGTTATGTTACTCAGTGCTAGAAGTATAAATCTCAAGATGCACTTGTTTGAAGCGCTCCTTAAAATGGAGAACATTGACATATGTGCCGTAACGGAGACCTATTTCAAGGCACGTGAAAGCACTACTGCGCTACCAGGCTATAACTCATACCACACCTTTCAGCCCCAAAATGTGGACCAAAGCCCTAAAGGTGGTGGTGTCTCCATATTCATCAAGGAGATGCATACCTCCAGGCTAGTAGCTCAACATAATGCATCAGAGATACTCCAGGTACAACTAACACTGGGTAAGACTGCAATCCAGGTTATCCCCACCATGTCCCAAGACTCCCACTCCACATTTCTAAACACTCTAGAAAATATTAAGATCCAACCCAACACACTCATACTGGGTGACTTTAACTACCCCTCCATTAACTGGGAAAACTATTCAAGTACCAACTCACTTGCTCAACATTTTCTGGAATTCATTAATTCCAGTTCATTGGACCAGCTCATTCTTACCCCCACTAGGGATAGCAACATCCTCGATCTGGTTATTTTTAATATGATTATTAATATGGGCGACCATTGCTCAACACCAATTGTCAACTCCTCCCTGGTCAGATCTGACAACAAGCTAGTCACCATGGATATCGAAATCGTACCCACACCCCCTGAAAGGTAACCACCATGAAAAACTTTTCCAAAGGTAACTTTGGGCTTCTAAAAACTGAGGTGACTAACTTCGCAACCCCCATGCAAATGGAGAATAAATACAGGACTGCTGAATCATACTCCAATGCACTGTACGAACATGTACACAAATGCATGGAATGGGCCATTCCCAATAGAAAAAAGACACTCTCCTCCAAAAAGAGGAAGCCAATCTAGTGGTCCTCTGCCATAAACAAACTCTACAATAGAAGGAAGAAACTGTTGCAGAACAAGATGAAGTCCCAAGACTGGAAAAACTCCCTTGTTAGCCTAACAAAAAGTTGAGATTCCTCATCAAAACCTGAATTGCGTCAGATACTAAAGACAACCACAAGACCTTCTATAGCTATGTCAAAAACTTACAAAGCAATGCTCAGATCTGCTCTGAGCTATTACACAATGGTAACTCCTATACTGAGCAAACAGACATTGCCAATATACTGGCCGACAGATTCAATGCCATCTTTACCCCCCTCTCACCCCCTAAAGGGCCAATCACAATACCTGAGGAATGCCTTGTACCCAATATTACAGCTGTTCAGGTTAAAAATTGCACTGTCCAAGTCCAAGAATACAGCTTCCATGAGACCTGACAATATCCCTGGCTGTGTTCTACATGAATTGCAAAATTAATTGACACCACACTTGTGTGTCCTGTTTAATCATAGCCTTACTTCAGGCTTTGTCCCCACTAAATGGTGCACTGCTACAGTCATCCCACTCCACAAAGGGGGTGCGACTACAGACCCTGGAAACTACCGCCTCATTAGCTTGATGAGTCTGTTATGTAAGGCTATAGAGTGCATCATCATGGACCTAATAAATAGGGACATAGGGAATCTCTAGACTGTAGACCCCACACAGTATGGATTTGTGAAGGGTAGATCATGTCTGCTTAACCTGATAGATTTCTTTGAGTCTGTAACAGAGCTGTGGATGAAGGGAAGGTTCACACAGCCTACCTCAATCTGGCCAAGGCCTTCGATACAATTTCTCACTCAGGAATCATAGATAAATTAATTAAACTAGGCATCAACCCCTTTGTCACAAGATGGGTTGCAAACTGGCTTGTTGACAGAACCCACACTATGAAAATAGCGGACTCCAAGTCAGACCACCAACCAGTCATGAGTGGAGTCCCAAAGGGATCAGTCCTGGGTCCTCTCCTGTTTGGCATTCTACTTTTCTGAAGTCCAGGCCAAAGCCAAGATACTCTGGCTGATCAAGTTAGCAGACAATTGCAAGCTAGGAGCCATTATTAGCTCTCCAAATGATGGTGACATTCTACAGAAAGGCCTCACGGAGACCAATGACTGGTGTCATAACCATGGCCTTAAGCTCAATGCCAAAAAATGCATAGTCATTCCCTTTGGAAAGAACACAGTACCCATGAACTACCATATCAATGGTAGGCCACTGAACGCTGAAGGTGTTATAAGAGATCTGGGAACACAAGTGGATAGCAACCTACCTCTACTTTGACAATCACATTGCCACTGTGGTCATAAAAATCCTTCTATGTGGCACAACTCATTTCAAAGGGTTTTGCATCCAGGAAGAAAGAGGTCATTGTCTCTCTCTACTCTTCCCTTATTAGACCAATTATCGTACAATGCCCCTTTTGGCATGTACCTCACTAGACATATGCAACAAGTAGAAAGACCACAAAAATATCTCGCAAAGTGGATCCTAGGCCTTAGACACCTGCCCTGTGCAGAAAGACTAAAAAAAACTCCAGCTTTTCTCAGTATCATATCACCTACCTAGAGGCAATCTTTGCTTAATCTATAAAGCCATGCCAGACCCGGCACTGTTAGATATGCTACATTTAAAGAAATCCCAATCCCTCCTTGCCACATGCTACAGAGACCTCAACCTTATTACCTAAAACAACAGAACTTGCTGGAGCACAGGTTCCTAACCCAGAGACTGCCCATGCTCTGGAATAGACTTCTCTTACACATCAAGCAGAGCACCTCACTGGCCCTCTTCAAGAGAAATCTTGACGAGTGGATGGGAAATAGAAAAGTCACCCTGGGGATCATTTCAGTGGCCCTGCTGGACAGAGACCCTGGGAAATAACGTCAGGTGGCATGTTGCCAGGGAATATTTTGGGCTATGCTTGTAAAGGCTACAGGGCCACTAGCCTAGTGCACTCCTATGAACCTATGAACCTAAATTAGGGACAGTTGAGGTATGAAATAAAATCCTTGCCATCCTAAATAACTGTCAAATAAAGTGCTAAATAAGCTTAGTCCCACACTCACACCTATTCTGAATCCCTTCCTTCTTTCACTTTTAATCAGACTGTCTCAGAGACTCAGTCACCTGAGGCTACCTGTGCCAATAGACCCAACTCCTCACTACTTCACAGCACAAATCCGTGAGCCACTTTTTATTAAAGGCAGGAAGATCTGTTGTGCCACTAACCTGTTTTAATGAAGTAAGACAATTTCATTATTTTTAATCTAAAAGTGGACATTCCTGGCACTCTGCACACACATACTATTATGCAAAGAGTTCCGTAGTCCACTATCTAATGATTAGACTTTAATCATCAAAACTGGCCACACAGAAAGTAAGTAAAAATAACAAAAACAATTAATCCTTTGCCTTTCCTTTTCACTGGTTGGGGGGGGGGGGGGTTAGAGTCTAGCCACCAGCAGTAGCATGAACATTTCCTGAAATTTGCTCAGTTTATATATTAATTAAACATTAACATCTAGTAAAACAGAGCTGTCACAAGTGAATTATATGCTTATCATGCATTTTATATATTCATTGTTAGAGCTTCCAAAACAACCTGCTAAAATTCAACATCATTTAATTCCAGGTACTTGACCCCACAGAAATCTGTATGGAACAGACAATCCCCAAATTGACTTTCTTGATACATGAAATAAGGAATGCAAATTAGCTGTTTTATATGATTTGGAACCGTGTAATCAGCCTTTTTTTGAGGAATGTCATTTCCAGCAAATTGCTTTAAAAAAAAAAAAAAACATTAAATCTAGAAGCCATCATATGCCCCTACATCTGAATCCAAACATTAAGCGACCAGCTCATGGTGTGATTATTTCAGAATCACTTTGATGTGATCCTCAGTTTATATGGCGTTTCTCAAGTCAGATGTTGCTATTTGATACTTCCATAGCTTGTAGCCTAGATCTCACTTAACCAGTACTTGAAGCCTGTGAAACAGATTTTCTGCAACTAACAAAGATGGGATTGTGTATTGTTCCTTCACTCTGCCAGAATTCTTGTTTCCCTTTTCACTTTCATAAACTCATTTGACAGAATTTAATATAAACTGCATCTCCTATTAATTTCACTGCTTTTAATGCTGACAATTCATCACTTCATTATAAAATACAGTTCAATCTAGAAATGAACAGTGCTTGCAGTCCTGAATTTAATTTATTTTGAAACATGATAGTCATAAATCTAGTTTTACTGCTTGTTTTCAGCCTGCTTTGTGATACTATGACACAGTAACAGAAAACTTCGGACTCACCACGAAATAAAATATATAATATTCTTTAATAAACAAACGGTAAGCGCTTTCGTGTATTCGGAGATAGGCTTCCTCGGACCATAACATCAAGTCAAATGCTGCCAACTTATATAGTTGAATACCCACATAATTAAACTCAATCAAGTAATTAATTAAACAATTGAGCAATCAGAAAACAGGTCTTTTAAAGAAACAGCTTACAAAATATACGATTCCTGATATAAAATGCAGTGTCATACTATAAAAAATAAATAATACAATCTTTTTTAACTGCTTGGGAACCTTAAAGTGCATTTATGTATAGTTTAAAACTATCCAAAATATAGACAATCATGTATAGAAAAGGTATAAAACCTATACATGAATTTATGTATGAATAATACTATTAATATAAATATAAAGTGAAACATAGTGCCTACTTGCTACTATAAATATAAAAATAAATATAAAAATATATATACTCATTCAAATAAACTAATGAAGTCAATGAATAAATAAGTATCTATAAAACTAGATGATGCTAAGTCGATTCTATTGAACAATAAAACAAATAGATACAATATCAAATAAATTCAATAGTTATATAACTTCATGAAATGATAGTAAAAATTCCTCTCTAAACAGTTTCAATATTTACAGAATATGCAAAAAACATACATATCTTGCTATCTAATCAAATATATTAAACCATACATAAATAATCAATCTAATGAATACATATAAGTGGCACAATTAAAGCCAATATGAACTTACTTATCAAGGATATATGTAAAACTAAGATAAATGTGTATATATATGTGCATAAAAAATATGTACGTATAAAGTGTATAAATGTATATATATGACTAAATATTTATGCAGAAGAATATGTATCTATAAAAATCTATATAATCTATAAAAATATGGACTCAACCTTAAACTTAATCATGAACCATAACAAACATTATCTACGTGAAGCAAGATGAGACCTCAGGGAAACATATATGTTTAAACCTGGGGGATGATGCCCCCTGAGCTTAAAGATCCAATGTAATTCTTTTGTTTCTAGGAGGCTCATAAAGTCTCCACCTCTTCTACTCTGTTCTACAACCTGTAGCACCCTAAATACAAAGGAATGATTAGGATGAGATATAACATGTCTAGCCAATGCATTTAATTCATTCTTATTTTTAATATCGTATTGGTGGTTGTAGATTCTGTTTTTTAATTTTCTCTTAGTGAGACCAATGTAAAAAGCAGAGCAGGATTTGCATGTTGCTAAATATATTAAACCTGTTGTTTCACAGGTGGCCTCAAACTTGGGTGCAAAGGAAAAATTAATAGTAGGATGTATAAACAACTGTTCCCTGGAGATAAATTTGCAGTAGTTACAATGATTGCAAGGGTAAGTACCATATCTAGTATGCTGTGTTTGACTTGCTAACAATTCAGCAGGTAGTCTATCACACAGAAGTCTTTTTAGACTTCTGTTGTTTCTATATGTAAACAATGGCCTTTTACCTATAAGTTTTAAGGTTGGTGGATCTATGGTCAAAATTTTCCAGTTATTTAAAATAATTTCTCTTACATAGAGAAAGTCATTAGTATAAGTAGTTAAAAAGTGCAACCTTTCAGTTGTTTCCTTAGGATACTTCTTGATACAGGTACCTGCATAAGCTCCTATTCTAGCTTCCCTGTTGAGTGGTGAAGCATCTCCCAGAACCTGCTCTCTAGTATACTGGATAAGATCCTTGCCATAGCCCCTATCAATGAAGATCTTTTCCAATTTATCAGCTTCTAGAGTCAAGTCAGTTTTATCTTTACATAGTCTCAAGATTCTATGGAACTGGCTCTTAACTATACCACTAAAAGTGTGACGTGGGTGCATGCTGTCAAACCGCAGAATGGTGTTTTTCCAGCATGCCTTTCTATGGAGTTTGGGTATCAATCTACCCCCTCTAATATCTAAAGTAACATCTAAAAAGTCCACCGAATCATAGGATGCTTCAACAGTAAATCTTAAAAAATCTGTTGTTGACTCAAGGTATTCCTTGAATGAATTAAATTCTTCCAAAGTGCCATCCCAAATTATTAAAATATCGTCCACAAAATGCCTGTATAGTAGGACTCTACCAAACCACTGATGATTAAATACAAATTGTCTCTCCCACTGGTACATAACCAAATTGGCGTATGTATTGGCACAGGGGGTGCCCATAGCCACTCCTGACTCTTGTAGGAATAGGCACCCCCTGAAGCCAAATACATTATTGTATAATACCAATTCTAATAATTGGCATATGAGTATTTCCTGGTTTCTATCAAAAGATGGAAATATCTGCAGTAATTCCCTTACTGATTGTATGCCTTCTTCATTAGGTATACAGGTAAAAAGACTCTGAACATCCATAGTAATTAACAAATGCTGGTCTTTTACTAACTCAGTGTCCATACAATCTATAAATTCTATGAGTTCATAGGTGTCCTTTAAAATAGTTGGGATTTCAGATATGATAGGCCTTAGTGTATCTTCTAAATAAACGGAAATATTCTCAGTGGACCATTTACTACCTGATACGATGGGTCGTAATGGGGGAGGGAGGATATTTTTATGCATCTTAGGTAGTCCTTTAATCACAGGTGTGTGTGGATACTCATTATAGAAAAAATCATACAATTCTTTAGTGATCTGTCGACACATAAGTAAATCATACAGTGTGTCATGAACATGATTAATAATTTTCAACAATCTCACTTGATCTATCATGGAATAAGTGGAATCATCATTTAACATGGTAGACATGAGGTGTACATATTGCTCTGTGTCGAATAATACAATGCCCCCTCCCTTATCAGCAGGTCTCAGCATTAATGAGGGATCATTCATAAGATAATGTAAAGATTTTTTCTCTTTATCTGACATATTGAAATAGGCACATTTCCTTTTACCTTCATAGAAATAATTATATAAATCTTGCTCACAGGTTTTTATAAAGCAGTTAACATGAGCTGGTATTGGTGGAAAGAAAGTACTTTTTTTCTTATGCTGGGGAATCTTTGGCAAGGCAGAATTCTCTGTATCTGAAATTTTGGGTTTAAAATAAAGTTTCAGAGCCACTGCTCTGCCAAACATACGAATGTCTGTCAATAGTAGATACTATGACATACTCAGTAGTGGATTATGTGCACTTAGGATCTGGGCAATTTTCAAACCAAAGACCTAACACTTTTTTGGACTATACAAAATGCATATTTTTTTTTGGATTCCACTTCCAGATTCTTTTAAATGGATACACACCTAACAGGTAATTTTAAATTATATTTATTGTTTAATAAAACAAGCTTTGTGCACGTGTTTGTATTAAATGAGAGTAGCCTTGAACATTTTTCCATAATTAACTCTCCAGTAACTACAAATGTACCTATTTAGAACATTTTAACAATAAAATATCACTCATACTGCTGTCATTGTATTCTACTAATGTCCATATCCATTAAGTACAGCCACCTTACAGCCACCTTACTGTGTACACCTTAAGTGTTTGATTGTGGCACAAAATGGCCAGAGTAAAGTATTCTAACTTACTTTAGACAAATGCATTGAAGTCCTGTTAACTCCTAGTCGATCATAATGGCAGAGTAAAACATTTACATCCACAGAGAGACCCTAACTATAGCCCCATTGTTGATTTTGCACTCCTCAGATATTTGATTGGTGTAAACATAAATAATAATTAAGGACATTACAATTAATTTCTAGTTTGCTTCTCAGAAACACCAATAATCAAAGCACATCAGTTTTTTCCACTCAAATATATTCTAGTCCTGCAATATTAGACTGTTTAAACTGAAAAAAAAAAAAAACAAAACAAAAACAAAATGGTAAGGTACTTTCATCCACAAACAGCCGTTGTCCTTTCCCTAATCTTTCAACTCCCTCCCTTACCTACAATATGCATGCACCTCTCATTGTTACTCTACTTATGCAAAGCCCCTGTCTGCAAGATATAAGTAACCATAACCCTTTTATCTACAGATAACCCCTATTCCCACACAGCAGGTCTAGCCACTTTGCTGTACATACTTCAGCTGATTCTGACAAAAATAATACCTCTCAACCTCTTAAGGCAAGAAACAGAGTTACAGCAGCTTAGAAGTGTATACCTCACCTGATTAAATTAAAAAATAATACCTCTCAATCTCTTAAGGCAAGAAACAGAGTTACAGCGGCTTAGAAGTGTATACCTCACCTGATTAAATAAAAAAATAATACATCTCAAACACTTAATGCTATAATCAGGGATAAAAGCTAAATAATAATGAAGGGTAAGGGCCCAAATGTATTTATTTATTTATTTATTTATTTATTTACACCTGATTACTGGGTAGTGTCCCACTGGGCCAGTGGCCTGTTTTCAGTGGAGACCCGTGGAGAAAAGTTCCAAAGAAGTTAGACAGTTACACATTTAGCACAAGAATGTGAGTGAGTACCATCACAAAGCAAAAAGGGGTTCAACTAGTTGCATACAATATATCATAAACAATCAACACTGAATAAGAAAATACATAGTCATAATTAAATAAGAAAATTAAAACAATTTTACAATTTTTTTGTATATGTTTATATAAAAGACTAAATGAAAACGTGAGTATCAAAGGAAGGTGGATGTCTCCTTGCCAAGAGGGCATGAGGCTAAGTGAGATTATTGTAGGTAGATAATAAAGGATGGTAAGAATAGGTTAGTCTGGGGGTGAACAGGATCATAGCCAATAATTTGAAAAGTATTATTTTTGGGCCTGTATTAAGTTATGTGTATCAGTGATGGATAGAATATGCTGGGGAAGAGAATTCCAGTATTTGGAAATTTTGTGGCAATATAAGGAGTCTGCATGCGAGTTATGGGTTTTGATAACTTTAAGCAACACTTTTTCAGCTGACTTAAGGTTAAACAAGATCAGAGAAAGCTGGATCTGTCAGGTTTATACATCACTGTATGGGCAATTAATAATTGATTTAGCATTAGTAAGTTAGGGAGTTCTAACCAGTTAAGATAGTAAAGGGCAGTGCAATGGTTTGATCTTTGAGGATGGTTTGAAGAGAATGTGGCTATTTTGTTATAGCAAGATTCGAGGTTATTTAAATCTGATTTGTGAAGGCTAGTAAATATTTGAGAACAATAAAGTATGGAAGATATAAGGTTAGTTCTAGCTGTTGCAAGTCTGGCATAATTGCTGAGATAGGATTTGGCCTTGTAGAGAGAATCAGGTTTTACATGGACTTTTTTAATTGTAAGTGCTATATGTTTGTCAAACTTCAGTCCATTGTCAGTAGTGACACCAAGAAGTTTTGTTTGTTTGACGGGTTCTATTTTAGTGCCATTGGAGGAAAAAATTGAGAGGTGGTTGGTTATCTGATATTGCGATATTGCAAAAGACCATAAGCTTGGGTTTATTGGGGTTTAGTATGAATTGATGTACTGCTACATAGTTTTCAATATTTTGGAGGGCAACCTGAGTTTTTTTCTTGAAGTTCATTGATAGTGGGGGCAGAGCAGATGAGGGAGGCATCATCAGCGTATTGTAGGATTGAGGCAGGTTTAGCGGCGGAGCTTAGGTCATTAGTAGTAAAAATAATGAAAAGTAGTAGGCCAAGGATAGATCCTTGTGGGACTTGTACAGAGATGGGAAGCTGAGGGGAGTTTATTCTCCCATAATGTGGCTTGGATTTGGTTAGAGACATAGCTATGAAACCAACTTAGGTATTCAGGGCTGAAGCTGTAGGAAGCCAGTTTATTAAGAAGTATTTGATGAGATACAGTGTCAAAGGCTTTTGACATATCAAAGAAAGTGGCAGAGACAAGCTGTTTTTTGTTTTTGAGGTGATTTATGGCATTAGTAAAACTTAATAGGGCTGTATTAGTACTATGTCTGGGTCAAAAGCCATGCTGTTTATTAGATAATAGGTTGTTCTTCAGGAAATAGTCTAATATTTGTTTGTATATATACTTTTCTAATATTTTGGCTAGAGGTGAGAGAATGGCTGTAGGTCTATAGTTGGATACATCAGTTGAGGAGCCACCTTTATGTAGGGACATGGGATATTTTCCAAACGAATGGTACATACTGCTCAGAGATAGAACAGTTGATTAGAATAGATATAGGGTAAGTGATAGACATGGCAGCTAGTTTTAGAAAATCACCAAGTAGCTGATCAGTGGTGAGTGTACAAGGTTTTAATTTAGTTAGTAGATTTTTTATGTAACCAGTTTGAATGGGTTTGAGACTGAAGAAGGTAGAATTTAGGTTGGTGGGAGTGAGTAAGGAAAGAGAAGAATTAGGAGTTTTGTTCAGTGATGAGGTTATTGAGGTAATAAAAGGGGAATTGAATTGAGTGGCTATACATTAAATAGTATTGGTAGTTGTTGGGAGTGGGGTAGTGGGTTTTCCAGGGTTATGAAGGAGGTTGATTCTTTCAGAATTTTTGGGGATTTTTTTTTTTTTTTGGTATTTTAGTTGACATGATTGGAAGTAATTTTTTTGTCTTGTTTAATTTGTTTTTTGGCTTGACTGCTAAGTTGTTGGTAGGAGGTAAGATTGACATTACTTCTGTTATTCAGAAAGAATCCAGGCTTTGTTCCTTAGCTTAAGTAGTAGAATTGTTTCTTTTGATAACCATGGAAGTTGTTTGCCTTTGATATGAATTATCCTAATTGGGGCAGGGTTATTGAGT
>NC_056733.1:1804824823-1804869823 GCF_019279795.1 Protopterus annectens | reverse complement strand
TTCTACTAAAACTAAACAATTACAAATCGATATGAATTGCTGCCCTATATATTCCCCCTGGTAACAACATCCCAATACTAGAAGATATCCTCTCCAGGTTTTCCTCCAACATAAAAAATGAAACCTACATCCTAGGTGACACTAACATAAACTGGGCCTCAATAAAGTCACTAGCCCCATCTCAATCAATCAATCTCTTCAATTTTAGCCAGCTTAAAAACTCCACTACCAGGCCAAGCAAACATGGATCCTCTGGCACCATTATTAACTGGATCCTTACATCCCGTCCCAACCTTATCTCAAACTCAGGAATCCTTCCAGACCCCCTCAGCAACCACCTTCCAGCATTTGCTGACTGTCACCCCTGCCACTCCAGCAGCTACATCACTACATACACACATGCAATCTCTCCCATTTCAACCCTCAAACTTTCTCTGAATGTCTAAAACTTACTGACTGGTCCCCCCTATGAACTCTGCCCCTCAACAGTGTCACTACCTACTTCAATGACACATTCATAAACACTCTCAAGACCCATGCCACTATAAGAACTAAACAAATCAAAGCTAATGCCTCACCTGGCTCTCCAAAGAAACCAAACGTACCATGCTAAAAATGAGATAAAACCTGGAAACTCAAAAAAAAAAAAAAAAAAAAACTACCCAACTACCTGCTAGAGTTCAAACAACTTCGTAACTCTATAAAAAATGTATGACCAGAGATCATAAATTATATTACTTCAAATTTCAAACCACCCACTCAAACAAGCCTAGAAAGTTTTGGGCTACAATCTCCTCCCTCCTCCACCCTGGAAACAAAGAGAACCCCTGCCCAAACCCAAACCTTACTGACCTGGACACTGCCACTCAACTTAATTCCTGCTTCATAGATTGCATAGCCAAACTGTCCTCCTTTCCCACCCCAACATCAAATTCTCCAGTTCCCCCAACCCCACCAACCACTTACACCCCTCCCTTTCAACCTTGAACCCATTCCCACATGTACTATAAAAAAACTCCTCCTCCAACTAAAACCTTACCGGAACGCTCCTGACAATAAACTACAACTTTCCTAAAATTAACTGCTGACAGTATAGCCCTTCCCATTTCCATCTTAACCAACACAACCATCCGAGAAGCATATGTCCCATCCATCTGGCACCATACATACATCATTCCACTACACAAAGGTGACAAAAACACAGACACCTCCAATTTCAGACTATAGCTATCCTTTCCCCTCTGTCTAAAATCCTGGAGAAATATATCCATCCTCAACTCACGTCATATCTTACTCAGAAATAAATGATGAAATCAGCAAACTGTGGCAAACAAACACTATTTAATATAGTGTGCTAAAACCACATACTGAATATAGGAGAAAGAAACAGACCGGTTTTGGCTTACTAAATCACACAGCCTTCATCAGTGTATAAACCATGAATAAATCAAACTCCTTATATAATCAATATTAAGAGGCTCAATTGGTTTAATTATGTAACAGATTAGAGGTGCTCATTTAGTCCAGGAGCAAACAAACCCACCAGCTTAATGATCCATTTTTTCTCTTTTTTATTCAAAATGTGATGCCAGCCTGTCTTATTGGAAATAGTACCCAGAATTGGATAAATAATAATAAAATTAAAAAAAAGCATTTTTGTGTACTATGGTATGCTTATAAAGGACATTAGTAATTTTTTTGATGTTTAATATCATAAAGATGCTCAGTAATTCTGAATTTAACTGGTATTGATGTTTGACCAATATAGAAGGCTGAACAATTACAAATAGCTAAATAAATCAGACAATCTGTTTGGCAGTTGGTGAAAAAGGAAATATTGTATACCTGTCTAGTGTTTTTGCTAATAAAGCACTTAGTTTTCATAACCTTTGAACAGTGTATGCAATGACCACAAGGAAAACAACCTACGACTTGATCCCCCAAGAGTGTAGTCTGGACATATTCTTTCTTATGAAGGGACCCATGTTTATAATGGTTAAAGTAGTAATTGTATCAGGACAATTTTATTTTTTATTGTGTTATTTGATTTTGCTTGATTCAGAGAGTTGTGTTTGATCTTTCAAATGTATATAACCAATATATTGCGAGGGCTAGCTTCTGATATTGATGACCTACCCATTTTCGGTGTGGGTACAAATAATCCATCTGAAAATGGAATATCCTTACCATCTATGGATGATAGTTGTGAAAAACTATTTTTAAAGCTCAATAAGAGCATGAGGTTACTTCATAGTAATGTCTGGCACCTTAAGCTTTTCAAAGCATACATGACTAAAGGCATTACGCCTAGGGGCCTGAGAGTCCATACACAGCCTTTAGTTAATAATCCAGATGATAATTTAACAAAATTATGGGTGGAAGCCCAACATAAGGCTTCCATGAATTTTGTTGAAATTTTTGCTGGTCATTATTAAAGGACAGTTGACAGTGACATAGAGAACATTACTAAGATGTGTGAGCATGTCAGGAATTTTGAGGGTCAGCCGATACATAATTCTTGTCTCAAAAAACTTAGCCAAGACTTATTAAGTCTTGAGGATCAGTTGAGGGACGGAAATAAAGATAAATTTCTTCGAGACTTGGCTGATTATGACAGAGGGACCCCTTTTCTAAGGATAGGGATAAACATGTTTGTTTTTTACAATGTTATAAAAATGCCTCCAAGAGGAAACACCCCAGATCCATACTTAAGAAAGTCTCAACGTCCAGTTATGACACTTAGGGGGAGGATTCATCCTTGGGTTTTGAACCTGATATATCTTGTTCCACAGGCTCTCCAGCATCAAAAAGAAGCAATTCTAGTGTCCTTTTAGATTTAAACAAAGGAGGGGGGGCAGGAAACACAGGTCAGGTAGACAATATGGAGGGACTGTTGAAAATGTTTGTACGGAAACAATAAATCAAAATGTTTTGAATAATTCATCTTGCTCCTTGTCCTCTATGGAGATTGGTATTTTGAATAAAGGATTGTCTTTTATACCTGTTTTTTTTGTATCTGAGGACAGTTTTGCAATCAGTGTTATAGCATTTTGTAGAAATCTTAATTTAAAGTTATTTTTTTCAGGGAAGGGACACTTTTGATGCTCAGGAGGAGTTCAAATATCATAGGTCTACATTTATGCCACCAATGCATCACAACGTCCTTCTGTTTCAAAACTCCATCCTTAAGGACTTGCATTTTTACTCCAGGGAGACTAGTGCTAGATCCAGTAACATTTCCAAGGCGGACATAGGCGTTATTTTGAAATTAGCCAATAATCATCATTTGGTTATATTGACGGCTGATAAGGGAGTAGTGGTGGTGATCCAAGATTGGACACAATATAATACTGAAGCAACCAGGCAGCTTTTAGATGGTCAGTATTACTTACATCTATCACTTAATCTGATTCCCCCTTTTCAAAAAACAAATTGATGAGTTTTTATCTCTAGCCAAAGAGGAGGGTATTATTACAAATACCATTATGCATCATCTTATGGTATCTGATCCCAGTAATCAATATATTTATTTTCTTCCCAAAATCCACAAGGACCCTTGAAACCCCCCTGGCAGGCCCATTGTTTCACAGACAATTTCTCTAACAGAACCATTGTCCCAATTTCTTACCAAATACCTTAAACCTCTACTCAAATGGGTACGTGCCTGGTTACAGGACACTATAGAATTTCTCCAGGTCATCTCTGAAATGCAGCTTGAGCCAGATTGGTTACTCTGTACTTTGGATGTTAGAGCACTGTATACTTACATCCCCCATTGAGTGGGGCTTGATGCCTTAGAATATTGGCTTTATAAAATTGAGTTATATCAACCCGGTTTCAGTACATTCCTTATATGCATTTCCTAGCATATACTTACCAGGAATTTTTTTTCTATCATGATAAATGTTACCACCCGATTCAAGGTATGGCCATGGGGGCTTCATTTGCCCCAATTTATGCTTATTTATGGCCTATATTGAGGTGCAAATAATTTATGATAGCTCACACAATTTGTTTCTGGAGGAGATTGACATTTGGAAGAAATATTTGGATGATTGTTGGTTGATATGGAGATCGAATGTGGATTATTTACATGATTTTGTCAGCTACCTGAATGAGAATAAATGGAGGATACACTTTACTGTAAACTATGATATGGATCGGATCAATTTTTTTGGATGTTTTGGTGACCAGAGGTCCTGATAATACCTTAATCTCTGAGGTTTACCGAAAGTTCCCTGAATATAACTCGCTCCTCCATGCCACCAACTATCATCCTCCACATATCTGTAAAAACATTCCCAAGTCTCAATTTTTGAGAAGTAAACATATATGCTTGGACAGTAGCACTTAGCAATTCAGAGATGACCTTACTATCAGATTTAGGAATACAGGTTATAAGGCAGGATATGTCCTTCAGGACAGGAACAGGATGGATACCATTGACAAGGAAAGTCGTCTTCAATATAAAGATAAGGTTGTAGATGGAGAATCTGCCATACGTTTTGTTACAACATATGGTAGAAATACTGGAGCACTTATGAATAGTGTCCAGCATCATTGGAACATCCTGTTGGCAGATAATAAACTTTCTGAATTTTTGGAGACTAGATGCCATTTTTCCTTTAGAAAGGGCAGAAATTTGGGTTCCTACTTTAACCATTATAAACATGGCTCCCTTCATAAGAAAGAATATGTCCAGACTACACTCTTGGGGGATCAAGTCGTAGGTTGTTTTCCTTGTGCTCATTGCATACACTGTTCGAGGGTTATCAGAACTAAGTGCTTTAGTAGCAAAAACACTGGCCAGGTATACAATATTTCCTTTTTCGCCATTTGCCAAACAGATTGGGTGATTTATTTAGTTATCTGTAATTGTTCAACCTTCTACATTGGTCAAACGTCATGACTGGTTAAATTCAGGCTTACTGAGCATCTTTGTGATATTAAACATCAAAAAATTGCTAATGCCCTTTATAAACATACCATAGTACACAAAAATGCTTTATTTAATTTTATTATTATTAATCGAATTCTGGCTACTAGGTCCAACAAGACTGGCATCACATTTTGAATAAAAAGAGAAAAAATGGATCATTAAGCTAGGGGGGTTTGTTTGTTCCTGGACTAAATGACTCTGGACTCTAATTAGTTGCATAATTATACAATTGAGCCTTTTAATATTGATTATAGAAGGAGTTTGGTTTATTCATGATTTATACACTGATGAAGGCTGTGTGATTTACTAAGCCGAAACTGGTCTGTTTCTTTATCCTATATTCAGTATGTGCTTTTAGCACAGTATATTAAATAGTGTTTGCTTGCCACAGTTTGCTGGTTTCATCATTTATTTTTGGAAAGCATTTTATTTTGAAACCTTGCAGTTGCTGTACATGCAGAGATTCTGTTTTCATATGCAGAACAACCATCTTACCCCTACTCAACACGGCTTCTGCTCAGCCACAGTACCATGACTTCCCTCCTTTCCTTTCTTGCAACCATAAATCAAGCTCACGACTTTGGTAAACCTGTATCTTCCATTTTCCTGGACCTGTCCAAAGCTTAACTCAATTCTCATCTCTCAACCTCTCCACCTCCACCTTAGCCTGGTTCTCAAGCTACCTCTCTGAACATCAACAGCCAGTCAATGGAAATCCTCAACCTCCTCCTTTCTACACACCCCCACCGGTGTCCCACAAGGTTCAGTTCTAGGACCATTACTCTTCAATATATTTATTAACAACATTCACTACGCCATCCCTGACTCATCAATAATCCAATAAGCAGATGACTCAACAATCATCTGCACTGCTTACACCCCCTCCGACCTACTTCTAAAAACTCAGTCAGACTTTTCTAAAACAGAAACCTGGATGAAAAGTAACCACCTTGCTCTTAATGCTAATAAAACTAAACTGATGATCTTTTCACCCTCTAGAAACTCCCCAGTTGACAAAAACTCTTTCTCATTACTCAGCAATGATAACCTTCCAATCAAAATTGTTTCGAATACCAAATTCCTTGGTGTCATCATTAAAGAGCATCTAAAATTTGACACCCATATTCAATCCACCATAAAAAAAAAAAAAAACACCAACAACTAGGACTGCTATACAGGCACAGCCACTTCCTCTCCCCTTCCAACAGAAAAAATTCTAGCTTCCGCCTACTTTCTCCCCTCTCTTATGTATGGTGCCTCCCTGCTAAACAATCTCCAACTCGGTCAACACAAACTCGAATCATGCTATAATAAAATAAACGAATTTGCTAGCAACTCAAAAAATACCTCAACCATTGTCACTCTCTCCATACTCTACAGTGGCTCGAACTTCCAAATTACCTGACTTTGCTTAAACTCACTAACACCTACAAACTTATCCACAAACCTACCATCTGCCCCTCTCTCTCGACTTCACTAAACCCCTACATCAATAACTGCTCACTCAGATCAGAAAACCAAAACCTCCTACAAATTTACAAACCTTCTTGACCTCCTTGCCACCTCCTACTTTCCTGCTCTATTTCTAAACTATGGAACTCTCTCCCTCCCACTCTTCACAATACCCCTGACTCACCAAATTTAAATCTCTCCTATTGTCTTGTCTTACTACTAAATGGATATGCCCATCCCACTCCCCAACTTAAATTACCCCTCTAGCTGTTAACCTCTCCACCCTCTGCTAGTACTACTACTACTGCTACTATCAATCACTCCATTATACCTTAATGGGGCAATCATCTACTGCACCAACTCCTCTCTCTTACTCAAACGCTTGTCCTAACTTGCAAAAAAAAAAAAAAAACAATTTTCACATGTATTCTTATTTGTCTTTATCAAAATATGTTTATCACATTTATTTTATTGTATGATATGTTGTATTTCTCTGTGAAATTATTTTATGTTACCACATCTATTTTATTTTATTGCACACTATATTTTCTCTGACAAAACTGATTGTATATATTGTTTGTCTGTAACTGTTCATTGGAACTTTTTTCCCCCGGCCTTCACTGAAAATGGGCTCTTTGTGGCCCAGTGGACTTCTGCAGTTATCAAACTGAAATAAATAAAATAAATAGATCCTACATTCCATTCCATATTTCAGTAAAATAAGCCAAAGGTTCAGTAGAAAATATTTAGCCGGCAATGGGTAACAACATCTTCCTGGGTCACACTGTCTAAATTAATATTTTTTTATGCATTATAGTTATATAAGTATTTCTGATATGCTGAATCCAGGTTATCCATTTTGCCAGTTTTTTTAATATCTTCACCCAGCACTTGCAAAATATTTTCAGAGCTGCTTACATGTGTGCCATCTGTAATTTGTTTAGATTACGGCCAAACTGTTACTGAAAAATTGACATTTTACTTCTTTATGAATATGGAATTACTAGGAATCAGTTACATAAGCAATTATCATTAATTTTTAAAATACAGAAGGGTAATAGGATAATGACAGTGCATTTTTTTTAATTTGTTGTTCATTAATGCTTTGAGTTTTATTTTTATTAGTGAAGATACTGAAAAAAAGACTGACCTTCTTCAGTAACATACTAAGTCTGTAAAAGAGCAACAAGATCAGAACATAAGCACAAAAGAGATTTATTATTATTTTTTTGTAAATTTAAATCAAACTTCATATTCCTGTGCTAGACAACAGTACACAGCAGGTTATATACTATCAATTCTTAAACAAATAATCTTGTTGGTAGAATAATAAATGAAGATGTTCAACTGTAATGAAGCCATACATAATGATGTTTTCAGTAAGATGACAAAGACAGTATTTTTCCCCTGGTAACACCATTGTCTTTAGAAAGTGGAGCATTGTGTATACTACGCAAGTCTACACCCTGGTGGCTAAAACAATTGCAAGGCTCGAAACAGAGAAAGCAGTGAGAATTGTCTGAAGCAGGATACCTAATGAAATTACAGTGTTGAAAGGAGTATGGCCTCACAGGTACCATTTCCACATAGATTATTTAAGTATTGAAAAATGTTGTCATTTGACAGATTCAGAAACATTTCAGCTGGAAGTACATGAAGAAAAGTTGTGCAGTACACCGGAGTTTGAAATGCTGTCAGTGTGTGAGGCAGGGATAGTAATGATGACAATAATAATCTGAATGCTTCCAATAAAAAGTGTCTGAACAGTCAGGGAAAGGAATACCTCTCTCCTTTTCTTAGCAAAGACTTGCATCATTATCTGTGTACTGCAGATGGATAGAAGATTGTGATTTACAAAGCAGTCCATCAAAATTATTCTTCAGCGGTCTAGAAAGTCCAGGTGCTATATATAGTATTGCAGCTAGGATGAAATATGGGAAACGTGGTAAAAGCTTCTTAGTATGTTAAACTCAAATATATTCTTTGTGGAAATGCACTGACTGAATAATTATTTACAATCTTCTTTATGCCTGTTGCAGCTGGCAACCCCAATGACCTTTTTCTTTCTGGCATTTGCTTATAAAGGGGAACTCATCTTTGAAGTCATCACATAATAAGTGTCAGCCCTGCATGAAGATGTTGAAATGCTATAATGCAATTTTCTGTTCTGTCTGCTTATCAGAGCTACAGCTTCTTAAATTTTGTTAATCTCTACAATGCCGCACATAACTATGAACTGTTTCATTGACAGTTAACCTCTTATGATGAGGAGATGGTTCTGCACATCATGTAGGCATGATTTTCTTACATGTTATTGTTGTTGTTGTTTTTCTTTCGGCTTTTCCCAGTTAGGGGTCGCCAGAGCAGAACTCCGGTCCGCTAATGATTGGTAGTCGATTTTTTCAGTGCCGAGGTACCAGCCCGATGCCCAACCTTCAATTAATGCATGCCCATTCACGCATGTCTTTCGAAAGCCACTCGACCACGGGGAGGACATGCAGACTCCACACAGAAGGTGCTCCAGCCGAGAATCGAATGGGAGAACCTCTTGCTTTGAGGCAGCAACGCTACCACTGCACTACCTCGGCTTACATGTTCTTACATGTTATTGAATGTTCTGCATATCAGACAGGTCCTACGTCCAGCAGATGAGTTCTGCAAAGAGGCAATGCAACATATTTTCACATAATTCATAAGATGTCCAAGCAAAGACAAGAAGACGTACTGTATCAGTTTCAGGAATGCATGAAGCAGGCATTAGCTAAAGCCTACTTTATCTATAGTCACTACTAATCAAAGAATAATACAAAATTGATACTCATAATCAATGTGTTAAAAGCAATGGCAGTCATGGTATATAAGGGATCTATAGTTTAACAACAAAAGTTATGCTACCACTAGCAAGGTTTTTACACCACTGGTATCAAATGAAAAAAAAAAAAACAAACCCTGAGACAGTGAGTAAAACTAGCCTTGTCAAAAGCAAGAGCATTTTTTCTAAAAGTATTATTATTATTACTATTATTATTATTACTATTATTAGAAAAGAGTGACACATGCCACATATACAACCTGCACCCCATAGATAATACAATCAATTCCAAAGTCATTGCATCATGGGGTAGAAGAGCTTAGCTCTTGCAAGTAGCATTTAATCTTTCTCAGAATGCCTTCTGTAAAATATACTATGTCCAGTAATGATTTTGCTAGTCAGCCTGTAATAAAAGCAGGAAGAGAAGCACACATGGCATGCTCCCAACTAGACATTTGCTACCAATCTCATTAATCAGAGGACAACAGAAATAAAGTTGAAGGCCATAAGGTTTTTTTCTAATATTTTCCTGTCTACAAAGCAACGGAATGGTAAAACAGTGTGTTCAGTTTGCACATTAAGATGGAATGCTGATGTTTCAAAAATGCATTTCTAATTCAGTTAGTATACCAGCTGTATGAAATAAATATTGTGTAGTACACCGAGTGCCATGATTGTGCTCCAAAATCAGAACAACGATAAACCTCTGCATCTATATGGTGACACCCAATTGTAATGGTGCTTTCAAAGGACGTTCTGTTGCAGGCAGGTCTCACTCAAGTTACATTCCTTCACTCTGAACTATTTTCTTCCAAAATCTCTTTATTCAAATTTTCAATAATGCAAGTATTACAACAGCAAAGACATAAATCTACAATACATAAGGAAGGCATAAAACCTAAAGAAAAACTATATACAATATATGCACTAGAAGTCACTACATCAGTAAACAAAAGAGAGAAAACATTTAGTTGAAAGAAGAGAGATAGTATAAGGGGCATAGCTTATAAGGAGATAAAGGTAGAAATGTAAACACTTGGTATAAATAGGTATATTATAGATATATTTAGGTGTAGAGACAAGGAAGGAGATGAGTTGGTTGTACTGCAAGATCTGCTTCTGAAGGTCTGTCTTAACAGGTCAGTGTGGGATCCATCTTTAATTCTTAAGAATTACAAGAAGTAAATATCCCCAATATTTCTGATAGTAATGCTTTTGTTTTGTTGCTGTATAAACTAATTTATGAGATTAGATATATTTAATAGCTAGTTTGCTAAAGTTTTCCAATGAGATTGGAGATGTGACAGTCCAATTTTGTGTGATGTAAAATGTAATAAGGACACATGTTGTGATAAGGATATGTTTTAAAATTTTTGGAAGTTTATTTGTGCTAGTATGCAATATAGCCATCTCCCATGACACGGTTGTTTTTTCATGCCCCATCTTCTCTAATCTAGCTCTTAAAGAGCACCATAGATTTTGTACCCTACTAAAGTCCCACATAACATGGAGAATGTTGGCTGTTTGGTTTGGACAGTGTGGGCATATAGGCAAAAATGTGGGGTTAAACTTATTTAGTTTTGATGGGGTAGAGTAGACATTGTTATTAATCATTATTTGAGTATATAACAGCTGCTTAAAGGGAATACACTTGATCGTATTCTGAATGGCCATTCTTTTGCTTTCTTCAGTATGTAATTGGCTTTTCTCTTGCCTATAGGTTGAGAATAATATAGAATTCTGGTATTTTATGTTCATTATAAGTTTATATGTCCTAGAGATTTTTTCCCTTTAGTCACTAGATTTTTATGTATTAGTTTAATTAATTTAATGTCATGAACGTTGACATTAGCTTGTGGAAATTTAGTATTTATAAATTAATGGATTAGGCTAAGAGTGGTAGTATATTTCTTAGGAAGACTGAGTTTCAGTCTTAGTTGCAATATATTAGATTCTTTCCATTTGTAAATTTTGCATATTGTAAGATCTTTTAACAGACAGCAGTTTGTTAAATTTATATGTTTATTATTTATTAATAGGTTAGGGTTTAGATGAAGCGGTTGTACAAAGGCAAGGGCATTAAATAGTTGTATTGATTTGAAAAGCTTTTGAGTAGTTAGGATCATATGTTTAATCAGTGGATGTAAGTTATTTGCGAATAAGTCTTTTTGATTTAAATTTAAAAAAGGAAGATATTTGGGGTTATATTCAAGGGATTTAAGTTGTTCATACCAGATTTTGGTCCACTGAGGTGTCCAGGTGCTAGCATTTGGATCATTTGGATCATGGTTTATTATCTGTATTAGTCTGTAAGCAGTAATTATATTATAATAAAGTTTAAAGTCTGGTAATCCCAATCCACCTTTATCTTTGGTAAGCACATGTTTATTATATTTAATTCTGGTAGATTTGGGATACCATAAGAATCTTGATATAGCTTTTTCTATATCTAGAAAAATGAGGGGGGGGACTATCTGAGAAGGTAGCATTTAATTGAAATAGGATTATTGGTAAAAGATTCATCTTGATGACACTAGCTTTTGAAAGTAGAGACATATAAATATTCTTTCATCTAGTAATATCATTTTTAATATTGGTCCATGTACGTACTAGATTATTCTTTATGATTTCCTTAAAATTGGGGGTATATAGTATCCCTAGGTATTTTATCTGGTAGTTAATCTTAATCTCACTCTCAGGAAAGTAAAATTCTTTATGATCAAAAAGGTTCAAGGGAAATAGATAGGATTTATTCAGATTTAATTTATAATTGGAAATTTCAGAGAACCAATCTATTGCTTTGATTATTTTTGGGAGATCAGTGGTGGGAAGTTGAAAATATAAATTTAAATTCTTGGCAAAGGCTGAGTATATAAGGTTTATATTAAAGATTGGGGGTATGTTGTGGAAGGTTTTTTGTGAATTAAACAGGAGCAAGGGTTCTAGATAGAAATTAAACAGGCAGGGAGAAAGAGGGCAACCTTGCCTTATGCCACTGGATATGGGAATAGAGTTGGTTTTGAGATTATTCATCTGAATAGTGGTAGAAGCTTTCTGATATAGAACCTTAATTATCTTTATAAATTCCTGAGAAATTCCAAACAAAGGCAAAACATTGAATAAAAATTTAAGTTAACTCTGTCAAAAGCCTTACTTGTGTCAGCAGCGAGAACATACTTGGGGCACTAATCTTTGTTAAGAAGTCTGATAGTGGCATCCAAGAGAAGGGTGTTGTCACATGATTGCCTGTTTAGCATAAATCCCATTTGTTCTTCGGAGATGATGGAGGGAAGTATATTTTTCAGTCTATTTGCTATAACATGAGCTAGAATCTTAAGGTCAGTATTTATCAGGGCAATTGGCCTATAATTGGCTGGGTCTGCTGGGTCAAAGTTTGGCTTGGGGATTAGTACAGTTTTGGAATTATTAAAATAATTATCTGTTATACAGTATTGTATTATATAGTTGAATACTTTTAATAGGACTTTAGAGACAACTTCCATGAATTGTTTATAGAATTCAGAGGTGTAGCTGTCAGGCCCAGGAGGTTTGCCTGGTTTTAGTTTGTTTATCGCAGCTTTTATCTCTTTTAGTTGCAAGGGGGTTTTTAGAAGTTTTTCCTGATCGTCTGTAATTTGTGGGAATTTTATATTATGTATAAAATCATGAAATTTGTCTGTAGGGGAAGGAAGGGGTAAATTTTATAACTTATTGTAAGTGACTTCAAATTTGTCTACAATGTCTTGATCTTTGTGTTTCAAGAGTCCTTCATATTGTATTTCTTTGATCCTTGGTGGTCTGTTCTTAATTATGTATTAATCTAGCTAGGATTTTTGAAAGTGTTTGTGCACACTCTGAATACTGATATATTGATCTTAACTCTAATAAAGAGATATTTTCTAGATAGTGTTTATGCAATTGCTTTTGCCATTCGGTTATTTTATCCTCCACGTCCTTTGAGTATTTATGTTGAAGTTCCAATTCAACAGTCCTGATTTGAGTCTCTAGTTTATTTTTGATGTTATTGTATTTTTTCTTAAACCCTGCAGATTTTTGGATAATGATACCTCTAATAATCACCTTAGCAGCCACCCATTGCATGTCATAGGGAATTTGAGTGGTTATTATGCCCACATCCAGTTGGGCTATGATATTATTAACTTCCTGTGCTACTTCTTGCATTTGAATGATTATTGAAATAGGACGCATTTTGTTTAGAGGTTTGAACATTGAGGGAGAGACTAATTCTTGAATGATCTGATATAGATATGGGTGATACAGCATATTTTAATCTATAAGAAAGAAACATATGGGAGATTAGAAAAGCATCTATTCTGGACCAGGTTTTATGGGTGGCTGAAAAAATGTAAATCTTGATATTGTTTTATCATATTGAAATTTGGTATGGGGTCAATTCGTTGTTTTGTAGTTCCTCAAGTGGTATAGTTAGTACGTTGGGATTGCCTTGTTTCAGTATGTGACCTATCCCTATTTGTATTTAATAAAGTGTTCCAGTCCCCTCCTATGATGTACAAATGATTTGGGTGGTTAGCTAATATGTTGAAAATTTCATATATGAAAAGATGTTGATTTAAACAGGGGCTGTAAATATTAATAAAGATTAGAGGTTTATTTAGTGTATGATATTTACTAGTAAATGAAGCCCATCTTCCATTAGGGTCGGTTTTAGTAGAAGTTATCTCTCCTTGGAAAGATTGATTTATTATAATGGCTACCCCCCTAGATCATAGGTTAGTACATAGGTTAGTAGATGAAGAGTTCTGACCTGCAGCAATTATTTGCTTAACCCACTTCCTTTTCCTTTCCTTATCGCAGAGTTGGCTATTCAAGTGAGTTTCTTGCAGGAAGGTTACCTTGGACCTATTTTGATATGTGAGATGCATGATTAAATTTATTTTTTTTTCATCCAATATCCCCTTAACATTCCCTGAATCTATGGATATAATTTCTATATTTTCCTTTTAAAGTTGTTATTGATTGATAAGCGAAAAAGTAGTAATGTAATCTGCTGGCTTTTGTGTTAACCATTAACATAGATTTAGTGGCTTCTAAACTCCTATACTCTTTGTAGGTGCCTAACCACCCATCCTTCTGTACTAGTGAACATGTATGTATTGGAAAGGAAAGAGTAGTTTGAGTTTGAGCTAAGGTGATATATACAGTGAGCAGAGGAATGTCAAAAATACCCAGTATGTTCCAAATGTAAACACTCATCAGCTACAAACTATGCAAAGCCTGCTCCTGATGACTGCAAACTGGGAGCCATTACTGAATCCTCAAATGATGTGGATACTCTACAAAAGAGCCTTACAGAAACAGATGCTTGGTGCCAGAGCCATGGGCTCAAGCTCAATGCCAAGAAATGTATAGTTATCCCCTTTCGGAAGAAACATGTACTCGTGAATTACCATATAGGTGGCAGTGCGCTAAACACCGAAAGTGTGATAAGAGACTTAATGACACAGGTGGACAGTGGTCTCACCTTCGATAACCACATCACCACAACAGTCAGGAAATCCTTCTATATGGCACACCTCATCACTAAGGGATTTTCATCCAGAAAAAAGGAGGTCATTGTCCCACTGTACTCATCCCTCATTAGACCCATTATAGAATACAATGCCCCATTTGGTATGTACCTCTCAAGACATCTGCAACAATGGGAAAGGATGTAGAAATACCTCACTAAAAGAATCACAGGCTTAAAGCATATGCCCTATGCTAACCGCTTTACAAAACCCCAGCTATACTCTGTCACATATTGTCTACTCAGAGGTGATCTCTGCTTAACATACAAGGCCATGTCAAACCCAGAGCTGTTCGACATGCTACACTTAAAGAAATCCCAATCCCTCAGAGCCAGATGCTCCAGGGATCTAAACCTTGTCATCACAATAAACAAAACATGCTGGACGGATAAATTCCTGACCCAGAGACTCACCAGACTCTGGAATAGATTGCCCATACATGTCAAGCAGAGTGCCTCTTTGGCCCTCTTCAAAAGGAACCTTGATGATTGGATGGGAGAAAGGAAATTCACCCCGGGGATCACGTCAGTCTCCCTGCTAGACAGGGGTCCAGTGAAGTAAATAGTGTGGGAAGAAATAGCCAGGGAATTTTTATGGCTAGGCTTGTATAGGCCCTAGGGCTGATAGCCTAGTACCAACCTATGAACCTATGAACCTACTGTTATTGGCATTTACAGTAAGGTTGCTATCTAACCTCTTATGTTTATTATGTTAGATGTTTAAATACATAGCATGTATAAGCTAGGAAAATATAAATGCCTAAAGAGAGTTGGTATCAGCAGGATCTCATACGTTACAAATCTTAGCATTGCTAAAGAGATCTTAAATTGGCCAAACAATATTTTATACAATTCTGGTCTATGCAATGCACTGTGGCAAAGACAAACTTTGAAGTTCAAAACAATATATATATATATATATATATATATATATATATATATATATATATATATAGATATATATATATATTCACACTGTAAAAGACTTACTTTAATCTTTAAAGCTACCACATATTTTCACATTAATATCTAATATCTATGCTGGTAATATATATATATATATATATATATATATATATATATATATATATATATATATATTACAGCATCGTCTGTCGGTTATTAACAAAAAACAGGAGATAAACCTACAAAAGGTTCACAAACAGGTCCACTTAGCTGATTTTCCACTAAGCGATGTCAATTTTTCATACATATGTGGAAGAGAAGTTGTATTGCAATTCACTGACAACTGTATCTCTAGTATAGAGACTTACCTATTAATAGTCTTTTTGTCTCAACATATTCAATTATAACAGTTTTTTCCCCCTTTCCCCCCTTTGCTTTAGGAGGGAAAAGAAATAGCAAAACATGTGGCATAGATTCAGTATTTCCAATATTAATCATGTTGTGCCATAATATTTGTTAATCTAGCTATCACCCATGTTGTGTGTGTGAGACTGACATATTGCAACCTCTGGTGAATACATGTGAAACAGTAGTAGACTTGATATTATGGGATCCCTGAGTCATAGGTGCTACCAAATACAGGTTAGCCCACATGATATTGGAATGCTATTAAATAAATATATGGATTACTGACCTCCAAAATAACATATTGGTTAAACTGTTGCATGCATATGCCTTGACCAAAAATGCATCAACCTGTTTTTTAAACATTAATCAATACAGAAAAATAAGATTCTTTAGTTGCATTTTATTTTCCTAGATTAAGGCTGCCCATTTTGCATGTATAGTTAAGTTGTAAAAGAAACCACACTTATAGACGGTGAGAAGTATTTCGGGCATGGCAGTATAATTGAAACCTTTTGTTCCATATCCCATTTATCTCCTCTTTCTTCACAGGTGCAGGGGCATAAGGAAAGGCACCTTTAAAACATTTAAATATGCACATACAAATGGAGAGGTCTACACCACTCATAGGTGTAAACAGAAGCTAATAAATAGTTTCTTTAGTTGTCCTGTGTAATAGAAGGTATTGTACAACTGCAGGGAGGAAGGCAGGGTTACCGAAACCATTTGCAAGCATTTTCCTTTCCTAGATTTTGTAGGTGACAGGTAACTTCTTCTACAGCTTTCTTCCTGGTAGTTAGAGCAGTGTTGTGACTTGAAATAGTTGATAGGAGTTACACCTGATGAGAAAAAAAGGATGCTTTGAAAAATAGTTAGAAATTCCATCTTCGGCTTTCCTGACTCGTTTTGCCATATTTTCCATTCCTAGTGATGCATAGGGGCAGGAAACAAGTCAGCGATGGCATCATTAGGGTTGAAAGGTGAAAGGACCATGAAACATTTTGGTTTTGGAGGGGATTATGGGAAATGGAATGCCGAGACACTAAACGAACCTCGAGGCCTGCAAAATAAAATGGACATTTTGTTCCTACAAACAATTAAGACAGAAATATACAGGATATCTTGCTGAACTTCTTATTAGAGTTGTCGGTGGCTTCAGAAAGGATGAATTGGGTTGCTTCAAGCTGGATTTACTTTGAAAAGATGCAGAAAAGTAGATTTTGCCTCCTCACAGGTTTCAAGGGATATTTTTTTCATCTTTGTGATAGAAAATTAAGGTAGCAGGGTATTTCATTTGAAAATGACTTGTTTTCTATAAGGTAAGCGCAATATTTACTACGTTTTTTGGTGGTTTTGCTTAATTTCAAGAGGGAGATCTTGAGTTATAGTGACTTTATGCCCTCTTCATGTAAAATCCTTCTTAGTTTTGTATGCTGCAAGTATTAATTGAACATGTTCTGAGTTTAATAGTCTGATATATATTTGCCTCGGATATTCATTTGTTTGTGAGCGCCTTATAGCTCTGTGGGCTCTTTCTACTACTATGTCATTCAGAAGGTCTTTATTGTTTAACAGAGAACTTAATATTTCTTTGATTATTGAGTTGAGTTGAGCATTTTCAAAGGTCTCTGGAATTCCCCTTATAATGAAACTATTGCACTGGCTTCTGGCTTCAAGATCTACCATTTTTTGTTGTAATTCTTTAATAGTGCTATTACCGGTTTGAAGCTTTTGTTTAAGTTCATTTATTTTAAGTTCATTGTTCATAGATTTAGCTTCATTCTGCTCAAGTCTAAGCATAATTTGGTCCAGACTAGAACCAAATGTGGTTAGTTTATGTGAAAAACCTTGTACTTCTGTTTGCAATGGTTGTAGTGCATTTTTAAGGTCATCCAATGTTAAAGATTGTTCCTGCTTTGATCTGAGGGCCAACCTTCACTCTGAACTGTACATGAATATCTTGCTTCATATTTTGTCTGTGAAACCTTTCAGACTCCAGTTTGTAACTAATTAAATTAGAGCAGTATTTAAAAACTGCTCCAGACCCTAACTTCTTTTTTTCAATGATGTCTGTGTGACAACAATAAAGTATTTTACTGATTTTTAAAGCTGGTAAGCCAGTAGAACACTCCGTGTGTTTTTTTTTTTTCTGTTGTAATTAGTAGTACAGGGAGTAGATAAAATGGGTCTATATTATAACATCAAAGTCTTAAAACTTCGAATGTTATAATATCGAACCATTTTGATCGAAAGACTATAACAATGAACACTCAGAATAGCAATTTTTTTCCCAGGGAAAAAAATTCGCTCTTCCGACAAACATACACAAAACATAAGCACACCAAAATAAATAATCCACAAACATACACTTCACAAAATCCTACACTAAACCATACATACACTACTAGCTATCCACTCCAACCTTAACCCTAAGGTCTGTAACTACTGCACACTCACCTTACCCGCTCCCTAACTCTAAGGTCCCTAACTATTGCAGACTCACCTTACCCACTCCCTGACCCTAAGGTTGCTATTGCTCACTCACCTTACCTGCTTCCTAACCCTAAGGTCCCTATCGCACACTCACCTTACCCACTCCCTAACCCTAAGGTCTCTATTGCATACTCACCTTACCCACTCCCTAACCCTAAGGTCCCTAACTATCACACACTCACCTTAACCCGATCTGTTTGCACACTTACCTTAACCCAGTCCGTAGCCTTCACTCCACAGTTGAGGAAATAGCAAAGCTGCAGAAATGGCCCACTGAATACTTTCCCTAGGAAAGTATTCGATGTTCTGCAGCTTCGCTATTTTCAGCGTTTAGTGCATAAGGTTCGATATTATAACATTCAAAGTTTTAAGACTTTGATGTTATAATATAGACCCGATAAAACTCCATGCACTACAAAAATTTTGATTGGGTCTCACTGATCATACACAATTATTATATGTTACCACACTGATGCCAGGATTCACCTCTTGGGTTTCTTGATCAAGTTAAATTTCTTAACATACATGTCCCAAACACATAATAATGTAGTTACAACTGGAGACGCAGTCATAACTCCTTACATTACATTCAGAATCATTGTTCATGGTATACTGTGTTAGGTATCTTGAACAGAAACAGTGGAGAGAAATGAAGAATCACTGCACTGTACACTGTCATTTAAAATGAAATAAGAAGTAATCTCTAGTTTGTTACAACACCAAAAAGGAGAAGAACAAAATCCTTGTTTTGCATATTTTGGTAAAGTGCGTACTAACAATAAGATAACACAAGAGTTCATGTGCAATTAATTTAAAGCTTTATCATAGGAACATTTTATTTGTAATGGTTCCTTATTTTGTGGTCAAATCAAACTGTCTTCTAAATAGTCAAATTGGAGGTTATTAGTTTATTCATATATTGTGAAATCTCTGTTTAGATTTAACATACTTATAATTGCTTTTCATTAGAGCTACAACAAAGATGCTGGTGAGGAAACTGTTTTCAAATACACACACACACACACACACACACACACACACACACACACACACACACACACACACACACACACACACACACACACCCCCATCAGGATATTCTTGGACCTTCAGGTCACCACTAAGTTTACAGACAGCTGTACATAGGGTGCTATTATTCTATCTTTCTCACAATTGCTCCAACAAAGTTTAAACAATTGTTAACAACTGGTGCCAGAAAAATGGTCTTATATTAAATGTAAAGAATGTAGCACTGTTCATTTTGGCAAACAAAACAGTTTCATGCACCATATAGGAGATGTAGGCCTCCAGTCAGACACTGTTGCGAGGGGTCTAGACACTCTTCTTGATGATTCCTTATTATTTGACCTTCATGTCTCCAGAGCAGTTTTGGAAATCCTTTTATCTGCCCCACCTAATTTCTAAAGACATTGCCCCTAGATCCAAAGATCCCCTTTATTTGTATCATATCAGACTCATTATTGAATATGATGCACCTTTTGACGTGCATTTTTCTGATCAGACCACACAATTTGAGAGACCTCAGAGATTCATAACTAAAAAGATCAGTGGCCTCAAAAACTTAATTATCCAGAAGAGACTGTCAGCTCTTTCTCTGTATTCAGACTCTAAAGATATTTCTTCATGATGATCTGTGTCTAGCCTTATGAGCTATGAAAGATTTGACCCTATTTGACCACTTATTCCTTTGGAGAACTAACAGTACTTTAAGTGCTCAGTTAAATGAACTAGACCTCAATAAGCAGATAAATAAAAAATGTTGGCATGATAGATTCCTATCCCAATGCATCCCTTAAGTCTAGAACAAACTTCCACTACATGTCAAGCAGAGTAGTAAAACTGCCACCTTCAAGGTAAACCTAGATAACTGGATGGGCATCCTTGCATTCTGCCCTGGTTTGCCTTGTCTTGCCCTCCTTGAAGTTAGAGAGAAACTTTGAATAGGGTTTTTTGCCTAGGCTTGAAATGGTCTGCAGACTGATTGCCCAGTATTTACTTATGGACCTATAAACTATAAGGGCTGTTATTTCTCGTCATAAAAATGATAATACTCTAGAAGATCAGACTTTTCTAGGTAGGAGGCCAACTTAGGGTACAGATTTAAAATGTTTGCTAGGCAAGAAGTGCAATATTCATAGAAAGTAGCTTGACAAAATTCATAAGAGGAAGCCTGTTAGAAGTGTCGCAGTGACCTGCCTACCAGCCAGTGCTGATGTATTGTAGGATTCATATATGAAATATCAGCAAGCCCTACTTGGAGAGGGGGCAATTTAAAACAGTAGCTTGCCCTGTAGTAAGTATTCCTGCTTTTCCTTTACCATTACTTAATTTGGTGCAACGTTGTTCGAGTTAGAAACAGAATTTTTTGTTATTCCCCTAATGCTGTCTATGTCTGAAGGCATCCCTGTTGTCTTGTATACATAGATCAAGCCAGTAGACAATCTGTAAACTTCAAGAACAACTGAGGGTAATAATGAAAATGAAGCCGGATTTCTATAAGGTTAGGAACAATGACTGTAATCTATTAGAAAATGCTATTTTAGACAGATGTGATGCTGTCTCTGGTAGAAACTATAACATGAAAGAGTTTGTATTACACCTACAAAAAAGTGTTAATTTTAAACTCAAATGGTTAAACAATTAGTACTCATGGGGAAAGCATTTTACTTAATTTATTGCATACTTTACTAGTATTACCTTATTAGATGTTTTTAGTCCTTTTTTATTCATTTTCTTACTCCATTGAAGGTTCTGGCCATTGATCAAGAGCAATGCTGTTATATCATTAACAGTTTTGTACTGGATTCTGTGATAGTGTTTGTTATATATGTCTTCCTGCCTGTTCTGGATTGTGATAGGGTCTCTGATTGTAAGCTGATTATTTTGCATTTGAGATAAGGATGACAAGAAATTCACCTCCAGAGCAAAACTTAAGAGGCAAATCTTGGCACACATACTATAAAGTTATGATTGGAGATCTGATCACAATTCTTTGTAGTGCATGGAGAATTATTTGTTCCAAATACTGCCAGTTACAGAAAACTAAAACTAATAAAAAATGCAATTTTTTCTGGTACCAGTTGGTTCCTAAATGCTGACAGCTTGCAACGTTGTATACAGCAGACAGAAACAAAGCCATTTTGTTTTCTGCTTCTGTTATTTACTGGCTAGCACTGTCAATTTTAGTGCCAAATGTAATCTTGACAGCACATACAGGTACTTAACAATTGTTAAGCACCCATTAAGTGTTGTTAACATCAGGCCTTGCACTTGAGTAGCACTAAATGAGGGGGTCTTTTAACTGATAATGTAGTGTAATCATACTGCTCCATGAAATATATAGTACTTTATACTGTCATGACACCTGTTGCTAACATTATTTCTACATGTAAAATAGAGTGACATAAACACCTGAGCGCAACTGCTAATTTTCAATTTTGGGTGCTTTAAAATGGAAAAAAAATAATTCTGCATTCAAAAGGGACTCCTCAGACGGCAGCATTTATTTGATAATTTAAAGCATCCATTGTAAATGGGGTTGTGTATGTAAAGGGTCAATAATCTAGCCCAACTATCCAGTAAACAGATAGCAACTAAAATAAATACATAAATAAACAGCTATGACATTGTCTTCAAAGCTACCTACTCCACCAAAATTTGATGAAAGAGACACTTGGGTATATATGTTATATCCTCCAACACCTGAATGAATTTACTGTTATGCTTTCAAACTGTTCTTCACATAAGTACATGTCCTAGCTAATGAATATTTAATGAGTTGTGCAAGATCATTTTAATTCAAAACTCTGAAACTTGAGTGATCATAGAAGAACTTTGCTCACATATTTTACAAGAAGATATCAGATGTGATTCAGAAAGACCTACCATGAGGGGGCAACCTTAGCATGGACATTCCCTCTTCACCTTCAGTCTTTCTAATTCATAGACTGCCCTACCAGTGATATTTATGAGTAGAAAGAGCCTTAGCATCGAGGCTAGTCTTGCCAGCAGAACTGCATGGTAATGCAACAATTTGGGGGAGCATCTAATCCTAATTAGCCTTGTGCTCTCTCCTGGTAATGCCAGCAGCTCCCAAATTATGCTGCCAAGTGGTTCAGAGAATTACTTTGCATTGTAAATTTTCAGTGTTACAGGAAAATGTGAATGCTGTCAAAAGGCAGGAGTCATCTAGTCACTCTTAAGAAAGCAATCATGGTGCAGGTAAGTCCAGTGAAGGTATGTGTGTGTGTGTGTGTGTGTGTGTGTGTGTGTGTGTGTGTGTGTGTGTGTGTGTGTGTGTGTGTGTGTGTGTGTGTGTGTGTGTGTGTGTGTGTGTGTGTGTGTGTGTGTGTGTGTGTTTCAAGATTTTATCACAATTAGATCTGAAAAGCAACATTCCCACCTTTCTTTGTTTTACCCATTGGGTAAATTTATTCAGTTGACAAATGCAAAGGGAATGTTCCTTGGGTGGTATTCATAATCCTGTGATTCACATATGCCCATGGACATGGAGAATTGGTCAAGTGGAGCTATACCTACATGTCAAGCAGCTTAGCATTAATGAACAGTGCTGATTATGGAAGCACCACTAGAGATTCACCCATGTTTACCAGCATACAATAGCTAAAAACTAGTGTAGTTACGTGCAGTCTGTAGTGAAAGCCTCCTTTCTCTCTCTTTCTCTCTCTCTCTCTCTCTCTCTCTATATATATATATATATATATATATATATATATAAACATCGAGACCCATTAAAGCGAATGTGCACTACATCGAAAGTGCACTTTCACAAAAGCCGGTTCTCTGAATCAGAAAAAAAAACGAGAAAATTGTGCCCCCCCACACACTTCCCCTACTTAAATATACTAACTCCAAGATCACACTACATTGGGGAAAAGGATATATTTCCTTATCCCCCACTGTAATGTGCTTTGGAGACCAGCTTTTGCGAAATCGCAGATTCGATTTAGTGCACTTTCACTTAAATGGGTTTGATCTTCTGGTTCTTGAGAAAGTGCATTTTCACCACTTAGAAGTAGACCCAGATAGATACACACACACACACACACACACACACACACACACACACACACACATATATGTATATATATATGCTATAGATATATAGATATAGAAATGTAGTAATAATTTCTTTCAGCTGCTTTGCTATGTGCTCAACTACTCCCTCAACCAGTCGCTGAAGCTTGTGGTATTCATGGCATACCGGACTGCAGCCCACCCATGAAGTCATTCTCAACAGGGATGGTGGTGAGCAGCTTTTGTCTTGTGAAGCACATGCCTGAGCTGCCCCTGGGATCTCTGGACCTGTGGAAAAAGTCATATAAAACGGAAAAAAGAGAGTGATAGAGAAATAGATGCAAGAATGACTCACAAGTGTTTTAAAAATATTGTAATTTAATAAATGAAATGAAATTAAATTAAACAATTATTTAGACACTATTAATTACTGTTTATACATTGCCTTCTTACTAGTGACTGCATTCTGAGAAAAAGTATTGATGGCAGCTGATGTTAATGCTTCTTAAAGATCAAGTGCAAAAGTAATTTTGAATTTTGAAATGGCTTTTCATGGGCTTTCTTGTTCTAAAATGTGTAGTTTTTCACTTTAGTTGCTTCAGTGGACCTATATTTATTAAATTTAATAAATTGGAGTTTTTGTTTACTGTATGCTAAGCAACTGTCTAATTACTTCCTGCAAGAGCATCTAACTTTACAAACAATTCCAAGTGACTACTGAAAGCTGCAATGAAATATTCACATCAATGTTTCTTGATGTTTATATGTGACTATTGCCATTGGTTCTATTGTATTATTGTTAAATGTTTATTTTTTCAGAGCAGCCTAAGGCATTACAGTATGCAATAAGGGAATAATTGGAGAGTATGGGGCGCACCTAATTGCTTCATTGCCCCACCCCCATTCTAGCTTGAGTATGATACCTTGCCCTACTCATGCATGTTTTTCAGAAGAAGAAACTTCTGAAAATCACCAAGAACATTACCACTGCATGTATACATGGTATTATAACATAATTGTAGTATAATTCACCCTACAAGCTGAAATTTTTATATGGCTAAAGTAGTAAATTTTATGAAGCAATTCAAGCTGATTGAATTTCAATGCTTAGTAGTCCTTGTGATCACTTGCGTAGTATTTTCCTATATTCCTATTTTTGGAAAGTTTGCAGATAAGACTCCCTGCCATGGCACCAACACTAAAACACAAATTAAACACTGAATTTTGGTTGTTTTGAATTTCACATAAGATGTGATGATATGAGGTAGTTTATGAAAACACAGCAAAAAATACAGCAAAACTTTCAGGCATAAAAACCCTTCCTCAGTGCATTACAAATCACTAATGAAAAACATGCTGGATATATAGAGGGTCATCATCACATGACCAGCAGCCCATTGGTCATATGACATACATATAAAAAATTTTTGGACAATAAGATGATTTAAAATACATATTAAAACATTACAATACACATATTATTTTAACTTAGTATGTTGTAAATATTTAAGAACAGGTTTTAGAGTAACGACATCATTAAGTCCTGGTACTTGATCTGCCTCTAGCCTAATTATCCATTCGTATTCCTTTAATTCAAGCATATTATTAATGTCTCCTCCTCGTATTGTTGTGCCAACTATACAGATAACCCTAAAGGAAAATCTATGTTGACTACCATGTTCTAAAATATGTTTATATAATGCATTAGTGGCTACTGCCCTCCTCATTTCTGATCTATGCTCAACAATTCTATCCTTAAGCTTTCTTACAGGTGGTATTACATGTAGCTTTTAAATTAAAGGTATACAATTTATTCGTTACTGGGTGCTTAAACTGATGGCTAGTTTGAACAAAAATATCAGAACAACAAGAACAATTAAAACATTTACAAGTACCTGGTTTATCAGGTACAGATGTAGAAATAAGGTTTAAATCCTTGTAGCATAATTTTTGCTTAAGAGTTTTCATATTTCTAAAAGAGAAATATGGTCTGTCACCTAAAACTTTTTTAACGTTCGTACAAGCCATTAAAATCAGCCAGTTTTTTTGTATAATTTCCTTAATTAAGTGTGTTTTTGCATTAAAAGAAGTGACAAACCTAATTGTAGTGTCAAATTGCTTTGTTTCAGTCATTCTAGTCCCTTCTGTATAGATGGGTTTAAGTGTAGTATTTCTATCGGCTATAGTTTTGTTTGTAAGTTCTAACAACAGTTTACTGTTATATCCACTGGATTCCAATTCCTTAAACATGGCATCAAGCTGTAAATTAAACTTACTATCCTCTGTGTTTAATTTACTTACTCTACCAAACAGTGAAGTTACCATGCTTCTAAACACATACGGTGCATGCATACTGTAAAATTGTAAATACCTTCCTGAGTGTACTTCCTTCTGATGTACACTAGTATGAAAACAATCCAGTTTCCTATATAACATTAAATCTAAAAAAACTATTTTTTCATTTGAGCTTTCCATCTTAAATTTTAAAAACTCAGTAGTACTATTTAGATATAGTAGAAAAGCATTTAATTCAGTCTGTGTACCTTTCCATAGCATAAAACAGTCATCTACAAACCATTGGTAGAATACAATCTTATCTGAAAACTGATTACCATCATTTAATATTTAATCCTTTAGGGTTATCTGTATAGTTGGCACAACAATACGAGGAGGATACATTAATAATATGCTTGAATTAAAGGAATATGAATGGATAATTAGGCTAGAGGCAGATCAAGTACCAGGACTTAATGATGTTGTTACTCTAAAACCTGTTCTTAAATATTTACAACATACTAAGTTAAAATAATATGTGTATTGTAATGTTTTAATATGTATTTTAAATCATCTTATTGTCCAAACATTTTTTATATGTATGTCATATGACCAATGGGCTGCTGGTCATGTGATGATGACCCTCTATATATCCAGCATGTTTTTCATTAGTGATTTGTAATGCACTGAGGAAGGGTTTTTATGCCTGAAAGCTTTGCTGTATTTTTTGCTGTGTTTTCATAAAGTGATTTCTCCAGTTTGCGTATGTTTTTTTGACTGCTACTTTTCTGGACACGTTTTTTCATCTACATTTTGACTCTGGGGATACCTCTTGAGGTCATTTGCAGCCTTTATCGTTGATATTATGGAACCAACAACTACTAACTTTTCAATAAAGTCTCTCATAAGTAATGAGACCAACCCGTTGCTACAATTTGCCATTATGAAAAATTCTAACATGGAAGGTAATACTTCTAAGAATATTGAATGTTCGACTGAGTTAGTGAAGAAGCTACAATATTTTGAAAAGAAACTATGTACTTTTAAACGCTTGCAATGGCAGTGTTTTAGTTTCTCAGCTTACTTAGATAGAGGAATTGTCCCAAGAGGCCTTAGGATACTAAAAATGCCTTCGTATTGGAATGTCTATCCAATTCTATTAAAACGCTGGCAGCAGCTTAATATAAAGCTGAGCCTTGACTACATGACTTTGATGAATGACTTCTTTACTGAAATAGAAGCAGATCTGAAAAAAGAAATAAGTAACCTTGACAACGAGTTACATGGCTTAGAAGCATTCCAGAGTAATAAAATCTTGTATGAGCAGTTGTTTAATAGAGTATGCACCTTAGATAGACGCCTCGAGGAATCTAAGAAGAAAAAACTGTTACGTGACATCAATGATTTTTCTTTAGGTCAGATTTTCTCTTGGCCTAAACCTATAACACAGGGCTCTATTAATAATGGGGCTAATTATAAAAATAATAAAAGAACACCTCTCGATACTCTTGACATCTTTGAAGATACACCCACTAGCTCCAAGCAACGAGAGATAGCAGCTACAGCTGTGAATACTGGCCAATCAGAGGGTACGATCATAGCGACACCCACTAATCCGCATAACGTTGACGTAGATGTACTTGAAGTAGAGAAACGCCCACTAGACAGAAAGGAGAATGGAGTCCAACAGCATGGAAGACTACAACAAACAATGCTAAATTTAGCGTGCTTCCAGCTAACCCAGGCTGAAGCAATCGTGGAACGAAGTACATCCAAGACGAGGACGACAACACACAGGGTCACTACTCCAGTGAAGAGGAAAAATGAGAGCCCTTTAGGACTAAGCAAACAAGTCCGAAGATAAAACAAGGTATCTTGAATTTATCTGGCTTCGTGTTAAAGGAAGCACATTATTCATTACTGCAAAAGGGACTAAACTTTATTCCGACAGCTAATGATGATGTTGTGCATATATTGACTGACCTTAAGTTATTTGTACGAACAGTGACATTGAAAACGTTATTTGGTAATACTTGTAATGTTGGAGCCTTGTGTAAAAGGCGTAGTACGTTCATTCCTAGTAATGTACCAGTGTTAACTGCTTTTAATGACATATGTGAACTGGAAATTAGGAAGCTATATAAAAATTCTTTAGCACCTACAAAGTTTAATTTGACATACCTAGAACACAAGGCACTTAAGTCATTAATTAGTAATCAAGACATCATTATCAAGTCAGCAGATAAAGGAAATGCTATTGTACTTATGGCTAAGACTAAATATGTGGATTCAATATTGTCTTTACTTAATGATGATACAGCCTTTAGAAGCATTAATATTAGTGATGTTAAGAAGTGTATTAGTAATATTAACATGGCAATTTATGATTTATAAATACAGAATGATATTGATATAGATTTGTTTAATTTTTTCACTGTTCCATGCCCTGTCATACCATGCCTCTATGGCATTCCCAAAATACATAAATCTATAAGTGAACCCCCCATGAGACCCATAGTGTCGGGGGGGGGATGGATCACCGAGCCAATATCTATTTACTTACAGCAACAACTCCATCCATTTTTGGATCATTGTAGTACAGTTTTAAAAGATATAACTGATTTTCTATCAAAGTTAAGAGAATGGTACCATACTCCATTAGCAAAAGAAATAGTGAAGGGTAATGTACTACTTGTAACATTAGACATAGCATCACTCTTCACAGTAATACCTAATGGCTATGGGATTGAAAGCATTAGAGAATTTTTAACGACACAGTCACCTTTAACATCACGTAAGGTAGAGAATATATGTAGCCTACTTGATATAGTTTTAAGCAACAATATATTCCTGTTCAATAAACAATTATATTTACAAACATCTGGCATAGCCATGGGTACATCAACGGTGAATACCTACGCCAATTTAGATTTATATAGTTGGGAACAGAAGTTTATATTAAATGATGGTAATCAGTTTTCAGATAAGATTGTATTCTACCAACGGTTTGTAGATGACTGTTTTATGCTATGGAAAGGTACACAGACTGAATTAAATGATTTTCTACTATATCTAAATAGTACTACTGAGTTTTTAAAATTTAAGATGGAAAGCTCAAATGAAAAAATAGTTTTTTTAGATTTAATGTTATATAGGAAACAGGATTGTTTTCATACTAGTGTACATCAGAAGGAAGTACACTCGGGAAGGTATTTACAATTTTACAGTATGCATGCACCGCATGTGTTTAGAAACATGGTAACTTCACAGTTTGGTAGAGTAAGTAAATTAAACACAGAGGATAGTAAGTTTAATTTACAGCTTGATGCCATGTTTAAGGAATTGGAATCCAGTGGATATAACAGTAAACTGTTGTTAGAACTTAAAAACAAAACTATAGCCGATAGAAATACTACGCTTAAACCCATCTATACAGAAGGGACTAGAATGACTGAAACAAGGCAATTTGACACTAAAATTAGGTGTGTCACTTCTTTTAATGCAAAAACACACTTAATTAAGGAAATTATACAGAAAAACTGGCTGATTTTAATGGCTTGTACGAACGTTAAAAAAGTTTTAGGTGACAGACCATATTTCTCTTTTAGAAATATGAAAACTCTTAAGCAAAAATTATGCTACAAGGATTTAAACCTTATTTCTACATCTGTACCTGATAAACCAGGTACCTGTAAATGTTTTAATTGTTCTTGTTGTTCTGATATTTTTGATCAAACTAGCCATCAGTTTAAGCACCCAGTAACGAATAAATTGTATACCTTTAATTTAAAAGCTACATGTAATACCACCTCTGTTGTATATATGGCTACTTGCTCCCAATGCTCATCTTTCTATATAGGTAAAACTATAAGAAAGCTTAAGGATAGAATTGTTGAGCATAGATCAGAAATTAGGAGGGCAGTAGCCACTAATGCATTATATAAACATATTTTAGAACATGGTAGTCAACATAGATTTTCCTTTAGGGTTATCTGTATAGTTGGCACAACAATACGAGGAGGAGACATTAATAATATGCTTGAATTAAAAGAATACGAATGGATAATTAGGCTAGAGGCAGATCAAGTACCAGGACTTAATGATGTTGTTACTCTAAAACCTGTTCTTAAATATTTACAACATACTAAGTTAAAATAATATGTGTATTGTAATGTTTTAATATGTATTTTAAATCATCTTATTGTCCAAAAATTTTTATCTGTATGTCATATGACCAATGGGCTGCTGGTCATGTGATGATGACCCTCTATATATCCAGCATGTTTTTCATTAGTGATTTGTAATGCACTGAGGAAGGGTTTTTATGCCTGAAAGCTTTGCTGTATTTTTTGCTGTGTTTTCATAAAGTGATTTCTCCAGTTTGCGTATGTTTTTATGATATGAGGTAGTACCATATGTGCCAGGGAGAGTGCATGTGTAACATATGCCAGCATAGCTAGCTGGAGTTTTGTAAAGAATTCTATGTCATTTGACTATCACACTGATTTGTACAGATGCTTATGTTAAAAATGTATTTCTAAAGCTGCTTGTGTTAAAAATGCATCAACACTGGGTCCTGCTAGCCCAGGCCCAGGAACATGGTTCTTTTTACTTTCTCTACTACCTCCCTTTGATAGTGAGTGGCTGGTGAACTATTGCTTTTCTTCTGAAGTCCATAATCATTTCTTTGGTATTATTAAAATTCAGGTCCAGATAGTTCCTGTCACACCAGTGAATCAAATTGTTTACCTCTTCCTTATAACTATGTTCATCCACACCACTAATGAGACCTACAACGTGGGTAGCATCAGCAAATTTTATAATATAGTTTGAGTTATGTTTTGCAGTACAATCATGGGTGAAGATGGTGAAGAACAATGGGCTGAGCACACAACCTTAGGGAACACCGGTATTCAGGAATATGGCTTGAGAGTTGTTGTCTCCCACGTATGTCCATTGGGGTTTACTAATCAGAAAGTCGAGAGTCCAGTTACATAGGTGCTTGTTTATCCCGAGTTTCATGAGGTTATCCACCAGTTGTATCGGTATCAGAGTTCTGAACACAGAACTGAAGTCAATGTACAGCAGCCTTACATACTTGTTCCTCCCTTCTAGATGTTTTAGTGCCAGGTGTTGTGAGACTGATATCTCATCAGCAGTCGATCTATTTGCCTGGTATTCAAACTGGAGTGGATTGAAGGACTTATGTAGACCTGCAGATTGATGTTTCTTCACAATCCTCTCAAAGCACTTCATGAAGTTTGAAGTTAAGACAACCGGTCTGAAGTCACTGAGGCAGGTAGATTTGGGTTTCTTCAGAAGTGGGACAACACTTGTTTTATTGAAATACAAGGGAACTTTCTCCATAACAAGGGATGAGTTGAAGATGTCTGTCAGTACCAGAAATAACTGATCAGCAGTGTTCTATAGTAGAAAATCTGAAAACAGCGAACGCTCTTATGTCAAACTGAAAAAAGCAAAACCACATAATGTCGAACAGTCGGAACAGCAATTTTTTCCCAGGGGAAAAAAAATCGCTGGGCCATTCTCAGGACTTTGCCATTTCCTCCACTGTGGTACAATCTTGGAGTTTGTATATTTAAGTTGGGATATGTGGGGGGCGAAGTCCCCCACTGTATTTTTGTATTTTGTCTGTACAATTTTTTTTTTTTTTTTGGAGTAATGATTTTTTTCCCTGGGAAAAAAATCGTTGCTCCATGCACTCAACATTTTGTGGTTTAATTTTTTTTTTTCAGTTTGACATAAGAGCATTTGCTAGTTTCAGCTTTCACTCTTCTAATATAGACACAATCAGCACACCCCTTCAACACCTTGCCTTGCTGTAATAACCAACTCAACACTTATCATCTTGCCATGATGTAGTAAGTAACTTAACTTAACTAGGGAACAGTAATTCTTTAGTCAGTCAGGAAAATATAATGAGATTAGTTAAGTATTGTTTTTCTCTATCTGTATAAATCTTTCCAACTGTGTTATTTTTTATATCTACTAAGATTGAAACTCTGGTGTTTATTTTAACTAGCTATCCAGCATTGTCATGATTTCTATTTTATTATTTATTATTAAATATTTCTATACCTTTCATTGTGGCTAATCTTTTAGAAAATACTTGTAATATCTTAAGAGTTATTTTAGAGACATCATGGCCGCTCATGAATGCATTGCTGCATTGGTCAAACTCTACCATTTGTATTAGTATTAATTTTAATTTTACTCAGTATAATTGGGTACCCTGTAAGAGCCTTAGAGTAGCTGACTGGTGGCAGAGTAATTGCCCTATAGTCTGGGCAGAGGGAACACAGCTGGTAAATCTGTGCCAGCCTTTCCCAGGCATGTGCGAGTGTGTGTGTGTGTGTGTGTGTGTGTGTGTGTGTGTGTGTGTGTGTGTGTGGGGGTGTGTCTGTGTGTGTGAAAATATCTAAGTGTGTATGTCAGCTACTTGAAACAGGGACACAGAGCTCCAAAGTGGTCAGTTTGGAGTCTTCTTTTGGGCTTGGGGAGAGAGAGAGAGAGAGAGAGAGAGAGAGAGAGAGAGAGAGAGAGAGAGAGACAGTCTTGTCCCAGCTCTGAATGGTGCTTACTGTGTGCTCTTAAGAAAAATTGTACTTGGTACAATTGAAATTTTAATTACCATAAGGCAGAGAGCAAACCTCAAACCATTTTCACCCCATAGCATCATCAGTGTGCGCACCGCATTTATTTCATATTTTTTTGTATTTCATATTTCACTTTCATATTTCACTTTTATTGCAGATTTCCATTGGGTATTCCTGTTGTTGTGCTGGAGTTTTCCATTGATGGACTGTATTCTTATGTCTCTATTGCACTTTCTGGCAGTTTGTGCACTTAGCGGATGTGGAGTTTATATATATATTATAGATTATTAGATATAGATTAGATTATATCATAAAAGGTGATATTAGATACAGATTAGATTATATCATAAAAGGTGATTTTAATGAGCTATGTAATGTTTGACTGACAATGACTGGATGGATTATAAGTGATGTATAATGTTTGCAACTACAATTGTTTCAACATAATTTGTAATGTAAATGTTTGCAATTGAAATTATGTCAGTATGGTTTGTTTCATTTATATCAATGTAAGATTGCCTGTGTCATGCATGATAATTTAATAAAGATGTTTCTTATTAAAAAAATAAAAAATAAATAAAAAGAGAGAATCACAAGACAATGAAGGACTAAGAGTGCATCACAAAATTTTGAATACTTCTCTTCCACTAAAAAAAGTCTAAATCAGTAAACCCCAGCTACAAAATCAAGATCATGTGCCATTTTGGTAGAGTTACTGTCAGGCATACGTCTCAATTGCCCATATTTTCACAGAATGTCCAGAATTTTGCCTAATATGTTTAGTCTATTCTTAAGATTTGTGTTTTTTATGAGAAATCAATTTTGGATTGAAGTCAATAAATAATTAGATATATTTGAGTTACAGACTTCTTATCCTTTAGAAAATACAAGCCATCTCAAAACCTGTTATTCTAACAACTGTCTAAGTTTGAAAGAGCAATATTTAAAATGTGTTCCAATTTTTGGGTCTTTGTCACTCCATTATTTTAGGCCTTGCCCAGATTTCCTGCACTAAGAGGTTAAGAAATATGCAGGGAAAGAGTTTTAGTAACATCATTTATAGGACTGGGGTAGTATTAGGGAAATCGTTAGGGTATGCACACATGAATAAGGTGGCTCCACATTACATTACTAAAACTCCCTTCCCTAACAATACCACTAGATAAGACAGAAGGACACAGACCACACACAACAAAAACATGCATAGCATTGCTCCTGTCTCCTTACCTAACCCTTACTGTGACCCAAAACCATGAACACTTGCACATACACACCAGCTTCAATTACACAGTCTTGCCCATCTTCATAACCAGCACTGTTTTATTCAAACCTTTATTTTAATGCACACTCCTACTTAGTTACATCATATGAAACTAAATTCAGCCATACGTGAGTCACACAAATAAACATTCACTCATGTGTGCATTCTCTCTTTTTCTATACTTTCAAAAACTGTTCATCCAATTTATTAATACTATAAGTACTTATAGGAATAACAGCAATATGGTATCCTATCAACATCTCCTAAATGAACTCTCTTCACATGATCTGTCTATATAATGTCTCTCATGGTTCCTTAGCTATCTTTCTTACTGACAGACAGTAATATGTTAAATGGCAGCAAATTATTTCTGTCTTCCTTTCAATTTGCTTCAGTCAGTGTACTTCAGGGTTTTATATTATGCCTGCTTCTGTTTATTAGTGTTATAAACAAACTTCTTACCAGCACCACACACTATGCTAAAATAACTTAATATGCCAAAAAAATCAGCACTTGTTCAACACCATCACTACTGATCTACAACAGATTATCCAAAACACTTTCTCTACTAAGTTATTTCTAAACCTTACAAAAACAAATGAATGTTCTTCATCCTTAAACAACTCCCCCCTCTAAATACCCATATGACATAACAGCTTATAACACTAAAATGTAAACAGTAACCCAAACAAAATTATCAGGCATTATAATAGACAAAAACACAAATTTGACAATAGGATTTTAGAAATAACCAGAAAGACCCACCAAAAACCAGGCTTCCACTACAGGACCATATAATGCCTTGCTCATTCCACAAGACAAACTCTAGCCTCAACCCTTTTACTTTCATCATTACTGTATGCTGCCTCTATCCTTACTAGCTACAATTACAAATACACAGCTAAACTTATGTCCTGCTACAAAAAAACTGCAAAGTTTGCAACAAACTTTACATATAGGACACATCATTTACTAAGTGCATACAATCTTACTCATCAGAAAAATGACCAACACTAAAAGTGAAACTACAACTCTGCTATCCAAATGAGATACAATGGTACTAACCACAAAAGTTCAATTGTTAAGAAAAGAAAAGAATGTATGATGTACAGTGTAAATTGATCATCTATAATGCAGCATAGCCCACAAGTAACATGGCATGCATCAGGTATTGTATATGCAACTGTTTTTGCTCTCTAAGTAAATGTCAAGGCCTATGGTTGTGGACTAGATACCACCTCTTTGCCTGCACAGCCTTATACTAAGCACGAGCCTGCCACAGGTGTTGTCTTTCTTCTGTGGTCCACTGGCCAGTGTCACTATCATCACTGGTGGGAGGAATGAAAGAGGGAGCTGCACTGACAATATCAGTGATTGGCTGCAGCATTTGCACCCAAGGTCAGTGCATAATCATAATAATACTGTGCATCCTTGGTATCCAGAGGTATATGAAGCCCAGAAATATCCCCACTCTCCATCTGTGGGCCATACAGGCTAACCAGAGCCCACATTATGCCTGTGTCCAGACTATATCTAACCAAAATTTCCCGATTAGCAAAATTCAGATGGGACAGCCTTTGCTGTTATTATCCCCTTCTTGGTTGATGGTCTCTGCTAAACAGCAGATGATTTTGATATGACTGAAACTAACACCTCACAGTGGGAAGCACCTAAGCTTACATCACACCCAAGTATCTTTGCAAATTGCTAAGGAGACTATATGACTGTGTTTTTATATCTTTATACTCATGATGCAGATGTGCATCAAAAAGCAACTATGAAGGGCACAAAAGTAAAAAGATCTCCTCATTCACATAAGCCGTTGGCAGATTTTTCAAATATTTCTCATTTTTATCTCAATATCCCTTCATTTGCATACTACTTTCACAGACTTTTCATATTGCTGTGCCTAAGTGCAGCTTGTGTCTTTGAATTGTGGCTTTAGTTACACTTATGTGCAGCCAGAAGAACTTTGCACTACACCAAGACACAACTACTTTAACTACAACCTCTTGTTTTGCACTATTTATTTTTTACATCGGTTGCTAACATTATGTTTTCCTAAGCTGTTTTTTCCAATAGCTGCTGACTTGTGTTTACCTTCAATTAAAAAAATAAATAAATATAAATCTGTTATCATTAAGAGGCAGAAGGAATTGCCTCATATATTATAGTTTAAAGTCACAATAATATTAAATACAGCACTGAGCTTTATGTATATCAAGTGAAAGCTGTATTTTTCAAAAATTATATTTCATGCACTTATGCCATTTTTCATTATCAGAAGTAATATATTTACCTATGGATTATTTTTCTGTAGGTAACTTTTGCAGCTTGTTCTACACAATGCAAGCTGTACATTGACTTATCGGGATGTTCAAAGTTTTAGGGCAGAAGCTGTACAACTATAGCCCTTTAGTAAGGGAAGTGCTTACAACTACATTTGGAAACTTGCCTGCTATTTGTAACCACTTGCATCATCCTGTTTCTAGTATCAGTCATCAAGAATAGAAAAAATAAAAACATGTAGATAAATGAGTTATCAGGACATGAGATTCCATTGGTTAACATTTGATCCATGATGTATAGGTAAGCAATAACTCAAAAAGAGTGCGCACTCTACCAATATTAATGCACTCCTGGGGTGATGAGCCTGAGGCATAAATGCCTTACAAGTTCCTACAAGTGTAGTAATATCTGCATAATGCACAATCCTGATTGCCTTACATTACTTTTCACCTTAACTACTTAGGTTAACCAGAATCATTTATACATAATTTTAATCTGACATAAATATTCCTTCCAATAAAAAAGAAAACACATTTCTGAATGGATTTTAAATATGGTTGTTATTACATTCATAATGTTGTCAGATGAAATATGTATGCTTATAAGTTTCACATCAAAAATGCAAACACTAATAATGTTATAAGTCAATTTATTCATGGTTGTATGTACATTTGATAGTTTTAAATATGTTTTCAAATTTTTTTTATCATAACTCATTTTATGTTACAACCTGACAATCAATGACACTTTTATTGTCCTTTTCCATAGGAATCGTAATTTTACAAGTGCTGTTTAGACATGATTTTGCTGTCATTGTGTGAAATAACCATTCTTGAAATAAAATGGAACAATGACAGTGTAACATATCATACAGCTGAGTCCCATGGATGGCAAATTGAAAATTGTATTTGGAATTTTGTTTCAAAGACGGCATGCTGAAAATGTAATCTTTGAAGATTTAAACTTAATAGTTACAAATAAATGCAAGATTTCTGGAAAGACAGAGGTACAGCAAAGATATCTAAGAAAATAAACTATTAATAATGTTGAATCATAGTACAGAGTGTGACTCCTTCAGCCTTCAATTGTTAATGTGGAAGTCAAAGGAAACGACTTACTTAGGAACTGCTCCCTAGTCCCCCCCCCCAAAAAAAACATGTTTTCCTTGTGGATCTGTTTAAGTTGCAATTAAATGTGGCTTTGGCAATTAACTGTAATTCTGCAGCAAAATGTTTAAAAAGCTCAATACAGCAAAATGAAGTTACTCTTTGGAGGTCCTGTAATTAGTTTTAATTCACCATACAATACTAACAAAATACATGCAGCTGAAAATAAAATCTGTAAATTTATTGTATTCTCTGATCCTTTACCCTGCCACACTGCTTTGTGCTTAGAAAGGCCATTTAACTCACACTGACAGATAAGGCTACTTTTATAACAGTATGTATTTCCCATTTTGTATGTATGCGTTTATCTATCTCTAAACTAAATATATACACACATATATATATATATATATATATATATATATATATATATATATATATATATATACATACACATATATATATATATATATATATATATATATATATACATATACATATATATATATTTATATATGGATCTACTTCATTTACCCTAACTTCCGATTGACCGACAACCATTTGCTGAGACCAAATGACCGAAATTTCATTTGACCGACAAGTATTATTGGCAAGAAAATGGGATATGCCCTCTTAATTTCATATTATATTGTTTAGTTTTGCTTTAATATTGCTTAGTAAAACAAAAGTAAGTGGGGGGCTTTGCCCCCACACCCCCCATTGTGGGGGGCTGTGCCTTCCACACCCCCCCTATCTATATGTTCTAACTCCAGGATCACACTATAGTGGGGAAGGGGGCATATCCCATTTTCTTGCCAATAATACTTGTTGGCAAATGAAGTGTCGGTCAAATGAAATTTTGGTCAAATGGTCTCGGGCAAATGGGTGTTGGTCAATCAGATGTTAGGGCAAATGAAGTAGACCTATATATATTTTATATACATATATATATATATATATATATATATATATATAGTGACTAGTGGTGCAATGGTAGCATTGTCACCTGACAGCAAGAGGTCCTCTGTTTCAAATCTTGTCTGGAGTACCTTCTGTGCAGAGTCTGCATGTCCTCCCTGTGTTCGAGTGGGTTTCCTCCAGGTGCTCCGGTTTCCTCCCACATTTCAAAGACATGCATCAGCAGCGTTTCTCCCCAGGCCTCTGCTGAAAATTGGCTTTGTCCCAAGTCAGACATTTCTGGTAAACAAATGTTAAATAAAATAAATATTTTACATTAGTTTACTAGGAAATGTCCGACTGGACACATGTCTTTTTTAGCAGAGGCCAGAGAGAAAAGATCTACATTGCACATACAGAAATAGCAGAACACAAAGTATACAATGTACAATGTAAAATATAAACTTAGGCTAACTTAATTATTACATGTTAAGTTTAGACAAATTGACAAGCTAGTATAAAACACATTACAATGATATGGAAATAGACATACCATAATTTCAAGTTAACATTCAATAATTGCAGATACTTGCAAAATAGTTAACATTATGAAGTCAGAGATATTTCCGCTTAATCAGAGTAACAGGAGTAAGAAGTGATAGTATACAGAGTGATGGGAGAATAAGAATAGGGAGTGGGAGGTGGTGGGAGGTGAAGTAGTCAGGAGGCTTAAATATATATATATATATATATATATATATATATATATATATATATATATATATGGATAGATATATATGTATATATATATATATATATATATATATATATATATATATATATATATATATATATATATATATATATATATATATATATATATAAAACTTTCTTGGGTGGCATAAGCCAGGGAACCTTGTTGGCCAGACTTATTTAGGCCCTTGGGCCGATAGCCTAGTACCTACCTGTAAATATATATATATATATATATATATATATATATATATATATATATATATATATATATATATTATATATATATAGAGAGAGAGAGATGAGATTGAAGGATTTTTTGTTGTTGAGGAGCAGAGTTGATCAATTTGTTTTTTTTTTTTTAGTTAGTACACACACACATTATTACCTGTACTTTTGCTGGCAGGAAGAGTTAGGGTACTATACAAAAAACAGTGGGGGAATGAGGATGATTTTGAACTTGTGCCTCCAGTTGATGTGGCTTGCAGTGGGGGAATAGCTCCCAATTAATGCTTCAGTGTGCAGGGAGTTTTTTAAGCTTACCCAGTAAGTGGAAGTGAGGAGGGGAGAAGTGGGATAGGTTAGGCAGCCATTTTCTGTTTAAGGTACCAGTTACTTAAGATGGATGTTTAGAGGATAGCATGGAAGGTGATAGTAGAAAAATGGGGTGGGGTAAGGAGTGGGGCTTTCCTAAAGTCATATGAAGCCATTCTTGTGGAGTGAAGTTGTTTGGGGACTGCAAGGGAATGCTGTTGATGTTGCCAGGTACTAATATTGTGTTTTGTCTTGTAATATGTCACATATAGAAGACCAAAGGAGAAGATGACAGGAAATTGCATCCCAGGCTGATTTGATTTTAAGGAGGTGCACGGTAACCAGAATGACCTGTAGAATGTTCCCTGGGAACAGCCAAAAGAGGAAAAAGAAGGCAGAAGGCCGCTGCCAGACACACATCTCATGAGTGGTAAGATGATGCAGAAGATGGGGAAAAATGGATACGATGGCTCCAGTGATGGTGGTTCTTGTTACTTGTCCTTGGTTATAAATCAAGACAAACAGGTGCAGTTGTTCATTTATATGGTTTATTAGGTTTACTATTAAAATCTCACAACTGACTAGTGCGAGTGTTCATGTATGTTACCTGAAATGTTGTAAAATCCAATAACCGATCATTGACATAACAGAAAGTGGGAATTAAGGAAAGTAGACAACTCAGGAATGTCGACTTTACTGAAAATACCTACACTTCCGGTTATGTACTACAAATGTTTTGTAGGGGGCCAAGCCCCCCTGCACTCCTCATGCCCCCTGCTTCCTATATATGCAAACTTTGAGATTGCACTACAGTAAAGGAAAGGGTAAATTTCTTGATCCCTCCTATAATGCGATCTCCATTCAAAATAATGAATCCACAAGATTGAATGCACACTAGCATTCGCTCTTGTGGATTCATCATTTTAAAAATCAATGTTACAGTAACTAAGAAAGTGCCTTTCACCTTTCCAAGGTCATGTAACTGATATACAACATTTTGATGACAAACCCTTTAATACATAGAAACACATCAGGATGGATAGCAGCAATACAAAATATAAACAAACTGATTAACTGACAGACTACACAGACATGCATGCTTGCATCTCACAGCTTACTACAAAATGGTAGTCAGACTCACATGATCTCAGTATTTATACACATGTGCAAGCCCATGGAAAGCTTCTTAAAGGTGTACATACATATTGATCTACAGTTCCAACCACATCACCTGCAAGTAATGATTTCAGTTCTGTTATGGTAGATGGGGAGGCAGTGCAGGGCCCTTCAGAGGATGATAGGTTTTCTTAAGATTGAATCTAGAAAGTAGGGAAAGGTCACATGAGTTGGTAGACATTTTGGATCACTAGAGGAAGGTGAAGAGTTTGTTGCCAGAGGCCAGTCTGAGTCCAGCTGATGGGCCATCATTAAAGGTGGATGAATGAGTGTAGATCCTTTTTCTACACCTCTCACTCAGCCAGTTTGGGCCAACTAAGTTCACAAAACTGCAAGGACAGAAATATGCAACTTTACAGGATGTTTACTACAAATGATTGCAAGAAGCTAACACATTTTATTTCCACTGATTTGATGGATGATATCGTTGCTGTTTAAAATAATAAATATAAGGTGCATTGCATTCAGGAAAGAAAAAATTAACACTGTTATCAGGCCTAGATATATCTACCTTCACTATACCATGTTTCTACTACACCTTTTACATTATTGTTTGGATTATGTGATTATCGATGGTGGTTTTGCAGTGAATGACTTGCAATGTCTGTTTTACTGCACATTCTTCCGTTCATTCATTTATTTATCTGAAATTTAGTAACCAGGTAAGCAGACTGATTATTGAACCTTTTCAGCCATTAATTGGTCTCCAGAGGACTGGAGCAAATTATATAATACAATACACAAACTGATAAAAGTGAAAATACATCATACTATAACAAAAATGGATCTTAACAGTAAATAATGAATGGAAAAAAATGTAAGAAGAAACAACAATATTAGCAATAGTTCAAACAATGTGGAATTATGTACAATAATTACAAGGTGGAGTTTTTTGGTAGAATGATGCCTGAAATGGCTGCTGGCTGAAATGATTCCTCTTGGATCAGACCACTGCTCTGGTTAACAAACATAAATAAATAAATTAATTAATACTTTATATAAATAAATTATGTCAGACATTCATTGTCAGGGTGTGTTCTATTTATGTATGTCATAGCATCTACCAGCTGGATAACGTGAAATCACGTAGAATTAAATGTTTCATAAGTTCTAGGGGCAATTATTTTCAGTAGTTGTGTTGATGAACCTACTGATATATCGTGATGCCATGTTACACTAAACTAATGTAACATTTTAAAATTCATTCAGGATAACTCATTCTTTCTTCTGCTCCCTCTGCTCCCTCCCTAGCTTAATTGTGTATTTACAGTAATGTATTAGAAATCAAAATGTGACAATGGTGAGTAGTTTCACAACGAACTGTTAAACATCACAAGCAACATGTTAAATTAGAAAAAAATATGTTAGGTCTACAAAAAAACTTTGAAGTATTGAATACTGAGTACACAGCAATATATTTCTGCAGAAGTTTTGTCTAAAACATGTGACCCCCCCAAAACATACTTTACCCCTGTTACCACTACAACTAAAATGTATTCATCACACAGTACCAAATAATCATAGTAATAGTAGAAATGATATGCCAGTTTTAGCCATTATCCAAACATCACCAGTAGATAGTACAGAGACTGGGTAGCATAATCTACTGCCCCCCCGGCATACTTGTTAATACTGGTACCCATAGCCATCTGGCCACCGAGTATCAAACAGCGTGTTTGTGCTGCTAACACCCCACCATGCATCCATCAATTGCCCAGGAAATCAGGAGAGAGTGAAGGGGGAGAGGCAACCCCTCAACCATCCTTACCAAAGGAGGACAGAAGGAAAGCTGAGTTACCTACCTCAGTGGTACCCAATTCAGCTCCCAACAAACTTATATCCCTTCTCCACAAGTGCCACCCTATGCACCTCCCCTTGACATGCCAAGACAAAAGGCTTCTGCAGACAAAATCCACTTGTCTTAAACATATGACTCTCCCCCCAAAAAACATGCTTTTCTCCTGTTGCCATTGTGAACAAAATGCATTACTCACCCAATACCAGATAAACAAAATAACATTGCACAAAATCCCATGCTAAACTCATCCATTATCCAAATAACACCACTGGACAGCAAAGGAGTTGAGTAACATACTGAAACACCCACCTGATATGATCATCTGTAGTGGTGCCCATTGGCAAATGCCCACTAAGTATTTAGCAGCATGTTGCATTGTTTGCTTCCCACCATACATTTTCTAACTGGCCCAAGAGATGAATGGGGATTGAAGGGTGAAAATTTGCTCAATAACCATCTGTCAGGCTGGAACACAGCCTGTTCCCATTTCCTGGCTGTAGCCAATCAGCTGGGTTATACAAGTGAGATATCTGAGAAAGAAATTAAAAACACGCCTTTAGCTTTGACAGATGCAGAAACAATAACAAACAACCTTATGTACAAAATTAAATTATAAATTAATAAGGCACGCCATGAGGGAATTACATCTCACTTCCTTTACCGTTCCTTGATCTCATCATTATCACACTCTCTCTCTCATTTTAAAGCACACTTCTGATGAGCTAAATTGGTAAACTTTGATGGAACAAATAACAGTAAATTTTACATTGAACAAATCTTAACCAAACCGGGATAAACAAACCCCATCGAGACAGGATGAGTCTGTATCCATGAAGTCCCAAACTCCTTGCAAATGAGAGCTTACAATATTCTGTAACTGATGATTTTCTAGCAGTCTCAAAAGGAATCATAACGAGCCAAGTAATGACTGGGCCAGGAAGCAAACTCTTCAGCTTCATCAGTTCTTGAAGAAAGATTGATAGGAGATTCCTCTTAGGAATTACACCCAAATCATTTCTCCCAGTATGGACCAGAAACATATACATAATCCCAATGCAACGCACAGCTTCCGGAGTCACAGTGAGTAGTCTACATATGCTTAAGCCTGAAACCCTTTCCATTCAATTTCAAATGCAGTTGGTTCCAAACAAAGACTGCTACTATTGGTTCAAACACTATCCCTTCACTTTGCTTGGTGGATAAAGGGATGCCCTACAATGGCTTTCCTTATACCTGGAAAAGGAAATAAGCATGAGACAACTTTACAAACATAATTCAGGAACGTGGAAGAGAGCTGCTGACATATACTCTTTATGAGTTGGACAGATCGGTGCTCCTTGGCCAGATCTGAGGCCCTTTCAGTTCGGAAAGAAAATGAAAAATACTCCATCAGGGGTGCACTCTGGTTCACCACAGCTATCCACAAGTAGTTTTCTAAATCCTTAGGTGAAAGAATATGCCAAGAAGACAAATTAAAAAACAGGCCCTGCAGAAGAAAGGGATAAGGGAGACCTCAAAGAGTCTGAAACCAACACACTGGCATAAAAAGTGGTAGGGGGCATTTATCTAAAATTGCTTCTTGACCACGGCCAGCCTGATTGGCATTAAAACTGTAGCTCAAGATGATATTAATCAGGCAACACAGCTATTTCTTGCCAGGTTAAAAAAAAAAAAAGTTCCCTAACTCTGAACACCCCAAATTAAACAATAAAACATTGTTGCAAAACTACTTAATGATGTAAAACTATTTCAGATGGCATGAGTCCCTAACAAAACTACCTATAATAAGGGAGTTCTTATGAGCCTTTTGGCATTTCTGCCATTGCTCAAAACTTTTCCCAACCCTGTAAAATTCTGGTAATTAACCAAGATTTCATAACATCACAAAGACCCAAAACTTTGGACCAAACACTAAGAGAAGAAATGTGGACCTAAATTATCCATTGGTCTCTTTCTTTCAACACCTGGGCAAACTAAAATGAGTCACTAATGAATGAGTTTGGGCAGTTTGCTGAGGAGAGAGTGCAGCACAATCTTTTTAGAAAACCAGAGGGGATACCCATAGGATTTTTTTGTGCTATTCACCCATGGCTTGTTTATGAACAATGTACTAAATGCCAAGGTATCACCAATAAGTGGACAAAATCCTCCTGCTGTTGTTAAAATAATATATATAATTTATTGCGCGATGAAGAAATGTTAAGCGCTTTCACCCACTACAGTGTGAGCTTCTTCAGAACATTGCAACTTAAAAGCACTACAGCTCAAATTCAAAACATTCTTCCTTTAAAGCTGTATGCACAGCTATACCTGCTTCAGCATAATAACATATCCTTTTGTATATGCTACTTATTTACACTCAATAAACTCAAAATGTACTAAATTATACAAATTACACTAAATTACATAAATTCTACCTATAAAATTATGTATAATTTTGTATAATTTTGTATAATTTAGTGTAATTTAGTGTAATAAGTAATATAGGTAGAATTTATGTAATAAAAAAAGTTTTATATATATATATATATATATATATATATATATATATATATATATATATATATACACACACACACACACATATGTACATATGTATTTGGCAGTGTACACAGCTATATATATATATATATATTCATAGAGACAGAGAGAGAGAAAGATATTATTTTTTTTTTACTTGAA